>NC_052146.1:266592182-266883116 GCF_902713615.1 Scyliorhinus canicula
CTGCAACAGCTTAACAGAATTCCTACCCCTGTGGGAAGCAAGAGGATTTGTTTCCACAGATGGAAAACCCCTACCATCAGCCCCATTACTCCGCCATATCTTGAATCAGGCAAAGGACAGGACATATGGCATCGTGAAAGTTCGTGGTCACCACCGTTCTTCCCCACCTGGAAATGTGAAAGCTGATGCATTAGCTAAAGCAGGTTCCAGGCATGGTTACTTTTGGACCCCCCCCCCCCCCCCCCCCCCCCCCCCCCGAAAGCGCCCCAGTACACGCAGTGCAGGTCTCACAGACCAACATACAAGATTTAATGTAGGCACAGAGACAGGATGAGAAGCTCAGGGAAGTTTTAAAGGGAACCTTCCTAGCCCCTTACGACAAATTTAGGAATTCTATAACCATACATGACGGTGTGATCCTTAAGGATAGCCTTTATGTGGTTCCAGAGCAGGATAGGAACCAACTCATTTGTTTGTTCCATGACAATCATGGACACCAGGGAATTGAATCCACTTTAGCCCACCTCAGACCGCTCTGTTGGTGGCCAAATTTAAAAGCAGACATCACCCACTACGTTGAGAATTGCTTGATCTGTGCTGAAAACAATCCGGACAGATACGCAAAGAAAGCTCAACTTAGCCACACCTGCCCCGTTAATGGCCCATGGACTAACCTCCAGATTGATTTTATAGGACCCTTACCCCGTTGCAGAAATGGATATAGATATGTGTTGGTGGTCATCGACACATTTACAAAATGGGTCGAGGCATTCCCATCACGAACTAATACGGCGAAGACCACAGCCAAAATTCTGACCCACCACATTTTTAGGAGATGGGGACTGCCCTGCAGCATAGAGTCCGACCAAGGCTCCCATTTTACAGAACGCGTTAAGAAAAACGTATTGACAATATTTGGCATTACTCAAAAATTTCACATCGCGTACCACCCCCAGTCCAGTGGTATTGTTGAGAGAATGAATAGGAACCTAAAAGCCACCCTCAGAAAGATGGTTCAACAGAACAACTGCACATGGGACACAGTTCTCCCATTTGCACTGATGTTTTTACGGAACACGGTATCCACGTCCACAGGATACACCCCCCACACTCTCATGACCGGACGCCCCATGAAAGGCACAGAATATTTATTAGATTTAGACTTGACCAGCCCCAAAGTGATGGCCCTCATCCACGAGAACGCTGTGCGACAGCTCGTAGATAATGTTAAAACGGCACAACTAGCAGCCGCAGTAAGATTGGGCACAAGAAAGAAACAGAGCAAGGCTAGTTTCGACAAGACAGTGCATACGACTGAGTTTGCAGTAGGGCAGCAGGTTATGCTCTCCCTTTACAACCCCAGCACATTCCTGTCACCTAAGTACTCAGGTCCGTACTCCATTTCGGACAAAGTAAGCCCCTCTGTGTTCAAAATAAAATACCCCAATGGAAAGTCTGCATGGTTTCATATTAACCAGCTCAAGGCTTTGGCTCACAATCCAACCACGCACACCACATCCTGCTCGCCGCAGCAGACGAACTCGCCCCGCCCACAGGAAACGGATCCCTACCCTCCCCCAGCCACTCCAGCCCATCCACGGACTCGAATTCGACTCCGCCCCCGACACACGATTCCGCCTCTCCCCGCCCACAGACAGTAGCTACAATGACAGTGACTGCGAAAACACTGACGACAGCCACAGCACACCACAATACTATCCCCCTGCAAAAGGCCCCACTCCCAGCGACTCTGAGAACAATTTGAGTGATTCCCTTCGAGATCACATACACTAAAGCCCCAGACCCTGAACCACCGCCCGACGATTACGGACTGAACTCCAGTACCTCCCAACTTGACTCACGAATATGGCACCGCGACAATTCATTCAGGCTCATCAGGAACAATCAGATGAACCTCAAGTCACCCCACGCAGCTTTGGAAAAACTTATACAGGCAAGAGTATGGCAGCCAGGAGAAGATGATGACATTGAGTCTGACTCCCACCACACGAATCCCTTTGCGACCCTGTTCGCAACAGAAAACTGAGGTGTCCAGATGATGTTTTAAAAAGGATCCGCTAGAGCGAAACGGTGTCCTTTGTGATGGAACCTGCACGATATCCGTTGCATGTTTTTTCTGTATGTGTTTGTTAAATGTTCATTGTCTGAGATTTAAACAGCCTTCCACAGCCGCACGCCAAATTTGTCCGCAGATACCTCTGAAAACTTGCCAGCAAGCTTATCAGCCGAAACCGCTGAGACCTTGCCAGAACCCAGTTCGTAACTGCTCTTCCGATTCAACGGTAGAGGCATTACTGCAACCCCCACGACGACTACATTCTTGCCCGTTCCTGCCAGTTACTCAGGCAGTGGAGAAATGGCATTGGTCCCCGCCCTGTCTGAGGACCCTCCCTCTGGTCAGCTTAGCTCGGGTAGAGCACAGCCCGTCCTACCCGGGGACTCCATCCAATTCTTACCTGCCGTGGCCCATACGCACCTCATTTTGGCCCTTTTGTTTCAAAAGTTTTTGTTTTGTTTTACAGTAACCCTTCAGTTGCTCCCCCTCATGCTATTTACGTCCTCAAACACTGGGATGGTAAGTCGCACAGGCTGCGAGACGGCTCGCACTGTTTCAGTATTTTCACGAATGTCTTGTCCAGAAATTCGTTTTTTTTTTAAACGAGGGGGGTCACAGATGGTGACCAATTATAAAGGGAAATTGGCACTAAAGGACAGACAGACTAACACACGAGATGTTAAGCAAGATAATAACAGATGTTATGCTTGTATTCGCGGGATCCCAGAAACCCTTGGAAGACGAGAAAAGAAGAGAAAAGAGAAGATGAAGACAACCTCCATCTTTATTGTCGGGATCATAGGATCCATCTGTTTGCGCGCGAACACGAACCCCGTCACCCCCACCCCACAGGCTGTCAATGATTCACTCCCCCATAGCACACAGAGCCCAGTAACAGTCAACAGTACCCCAACATGGTGTGATACGTTTATCACATGGTATTCCCTCTCGTATGTTGTTGAAGAACTTCTAGCACTGGCGATACACTGCAGCATCGTGCAGACCATTTGCATGAAGAAATGGCAAAGGAGAGCCTACCACTCTCGCACCCCGATATACAGAATAAGATCCCCTATTTTCAGTTTCAACCAGGCCCCCGAACCCCTTGACATGGAATAAAGAACATTTGTTTTTGTTTGTGTGTCTTCATTTGCGAATAAAGAAATGTGTTCGTTTGGTGAATAAAGGATTGTAAAACTCTGCGTTTGACTGCCAAACCAGAGGAAACTTTGAATGCTGTTATTTGTACAGTTAGGAAGTTAGAATATTTTGAATGATTTAAGTGAGAGTAGTTTATTGAGAATAGTTAGAGGTTCCAGTTTTTTTGTTTTGTAATGCATGTCCTTAATGACATAGCGCTCCCATAGAGTTTTGATGATGTGTATGTAAAATTGTTTAGTTAAAAATTTATTGCATAGTTAGGGTCAGAGTAGCGCCTAATCATGAGTGCCCGCTTGGTCAGGGAACGAAGACATCACAGTACTGTGATCCTTCACGCTTCGCATTGAGGATCACAAGGAGGGAGTGTAGCCACCTGGGGTGGCCACGTCCCGATTGAAAATGGACACTCGCAAGGAGTGTAGGGAGAATTGGACAACTCCAGAGAACACAAGCAGGTGCAAGGTTTCCTGTGTATTAAGATTTGCAGAACCCAGACAGAACCAAAACCAATAGCCATTAACATATTAATGAGCTATCTCCAGGGACAAAAAGAGACATTGAAACAATCGGGACCAAGACAGACTCCACGGCGCCAGTGGGAGCTAGAACAAAGGCAGGCCAACGAATAGGGGACAACTCCAGTATTGGAGAAAATCGATAAGAATGATTGAGACATGGTCCAATTAATTGGGACCAAGTCCGGGGTTCGCCCAAAAGGGCGCGAAACCCCTGGGGCCTATAAGATAGCGTCCCCAAGTTCAGTTTGTTCTTCTTCTCCGGGGCAGCACGGTAGCATTGTGGTTAGCACAATTGCTTTACAGCTCCATGGGGCCCAGGTTCGATTCCGGCTTGGGTCACTGTCTGTGCGGAGTCTGCACATCCTCCCCGTGTGTGCGTGGGTTTCCTCCGGGTGCTCCGGTTTCCTCCCACAGTCCAAAGATGTGCAGGATAGGTGGATTGGCCATGATAAATTGCCCTTAGTGTTGGGTGGGGTTACTGGGTTATGGGGATAGGATGCTCTTTCCAAGAGCCGGTGCAGACTCGATGGGCCGAATGGCCTTCTTCTACACTATAATTTCTATGATTCTTGGCCTTGGCTCTCAATGAGGAGAGACCTGCCTAGCAGCTGCATCAACCAAGTAAGTCTCAGATCAACGCACGCTACAAGATAGATGCTCCTAGCTACTATTCCCAACCAGCTCAAAGCCAGCAGAATCAGAACCGGACAAAGGTCATTGTTCCTCTGACCTGGTGGGCCATTCGAAGCTAAGTATAGGCTTTTAGTAGTAGTAATAGTTTAGTAAGTAGAGTTTATGCATGAGTAGTGATTGACTGTGTATTGATTTCAAACTTACTAACTGGTGTATTGAGTTATTGATCAGTACGTGGCTGTAAACCCTGTGGTGGTATCAGAAAGATACCTGGCGACTCTAGAGCAAAGGTTATTAAAACAGAGCAAATTAAGGGAAAGCATAACGAGCAACAAAGTGTATTAGGAAATAGTTGACTTCTACAACTTCACAGCTCCAGTGTCTCAGTTTTGATCCCCAGTTGGGTCATTGTCTGTGCGGAGTCTGCAAGTTCTCCGTGGGTTCCTCTGGGTGCTCGGTATCCTCCCACAAGTTCTGAAATTCCTGGGTGAATTGGACATTCTGAATTCTCCTTCAGTGTACCCGAACAGGCATTGGAGTGTGGCGACTAGGAGATTTTCACAGTAATTTCATTGCTGTGTTAATGTAAGCCGACTTGTGACAATAATAAAGATTATTAGATTATAGATTATATGAGGTTAGGAGTTGAAACTGAGTTGGAACTGAGCAATGGTGTGCAAATCATTGCTGAATAAATACTGCGTGATAGTTATTGATTGCTCCCTCCATCAGTTTGCAGAGATGTGGGAGCAGGCTAAAAAGATGGTAATTAGCCATGTTTGATTTGTCCTGCTTTGCACGAGTAGGGCAAACCTGGGTAATTTTCCACATTTATAGGTGTGTTGTCGATATATGCGAACAACTTAGCCAAGTATGCCAGATGTTTTAGATTTGAATAAAACTTTAAATCATGTGGTAGAACCGTAACAAAAATGGACTGGACATCTGTTAATAAGATGAAAGCGATGCTGAGTGCAGATGCTTTATTTCCCCCTCCACTCTTGCAATTGATTGTCATTGTTGTTGGATTCCTGGGCACAAGCACTTCTCGAGGATCTAATCTAAGTGGGAAATCTTCATGCGTGATCCTGACAGTGAGCTTCAGCAGGCTACATAACCATTGACAGTCCAATTTTGTCCTCATCCAACTTACTCATGGGTTCTGAGAATGATTCTCATGGTCAAACTGCTGCCTGGATGTGATTATAATAATCGTTATTAGTGTCGCAGGTAGGCTTAACACTGGGAAAGCCTAACTCAGATAACTCTATTTGCGACAGTACCATGCTGGTTGGTGCATGTACCAGCTGAGCCATCGAGGAAGCCAGATAAGTGCAGAGTATTTCATTCCACTCCTGGCTGTATTTTCTATCCAAAGCTTTGAGGGATTTAGAGGTGACAATTCGCCACAGAATATCCAGCCTCTAACCTGCTCTATTAGCCCCTGCATTTACAGGGTTGGTCAAATGGTGACACCTGGATGTGTGGTAGACTCTCTGCTGGAGGTGCTCATTGTCTGGCACCTGTGGGGTCCAAATATTAATTGTCAGCCCAATCTTAAATATTGTCCATGTTCTGTTGCATGGAGATATGAATCTCTTCCTTATCTGAGGGATTACAAAAGGAGTTGAACAGTGTTGATTCTCTTTAAATCAATGAGCAAACATTTGGCAGATGGACTATAAAGTGGGGAAATATGCGGTTGTCCACTTTGGAAGGAAAAACAGAAACTCAGAATATTATTTGTCATGCCGGATAGGCACACTGAACTCATGAAAATTCCAGTTCAGTGACACTTTATTCAGGGCTAAACAGCTGGTTTGTAATGCAGAACGATGCCAGCAGTGCTTGTTCAATTCCCGTACCGGACTCCCCAAACAGGCGCCGGAATGTGGCGACAAGGGGCTTTTCACAGTAACTTCATTGAAGCCTAGTTGTGACAATAAGCAATTATTATTCAACTGGCACCAAACATAATTAGGACATACAAAAAGATTGCACAGGTGAGTATATTACAGGGGCTGAATGTTGCATGGCATCTCTGAAAAAATTAAGATAGTGATCAAAACCGTTGAAGGATCAGGCTCCAAACCGACCCAGCAGCTGACAGCTACCTAACCATCCATCCTACACCCCAGCACAAAATCTCTGCCTGCTGATAGCTGCCCAAAAATCCTGTCAGAACCTCAGGTGCACACCAACCCTGCGACCTCCACAGCCACCTGCTAGTGGGGCCACGCTGGACCCAGCCGACAGCCACCATGTCAACACTGCTAGCTGCCTTGGCAACCGTGAGCCCGGCACTTAAATGTCTGGCAGAAGTCGGAGAGACAGCACAAGTCTTCCACTGCACAATTAAATAAAGAGAGAATGATGAATGTGGTGGTATAGAGGGGCCCAGGTGTCCTTGTACACAAAACACTTTTTTTTCCCTAGATGTCATACAACAGTCAGTAAGAAAATAAGAAAGGCAAACATGTTGGCCTTTATTATAAGGGGGGTGTCTTGACAGAGTAGATGTTTCCCCTCATGAATGAATCAATAAATAAGGGGAACAATATCAAAATAGGCTTTTTTTTCCCATTTATGATGGTGATGAGGAGGAATTCTTCTCTCAGAGTATCCTTGGAATTCTGTCCATAGAGAGCAGGGGAGGCTGGGCCTTCGAATATATTAAAGCCTGAGTTAGACAGATTTTTGATTGACAAGGGAGTCATGGTTTTGACGGACAGTCACAAAAGCAGAGTCAAGGCCACATTGATCCCATTGAATTGCAGAGCAGGCTTAAGGGGCTGAATGGCCTGCTTCCACTCCTGTATAATATATATTAATACCTTATTATCAGAATTACGCTTCAATTAAGTTACTGTGAAAAGCCCCTGGTCACCACATTCCAGCACCTGTTCACGGAGGCCGGTACGGGAATTGAACACACGCTGCTAGTCTTGTTCTGCTTTACAAACCAACTGTCTTAGCCCACTGTGCTAAATGTTTGTATGTTCTCATATGGAAGTATGTCTATGGCTGAGTGGTCTAACTGCATTTATAATCCAATCCAAATTATGGGCTGGATTTTCTGGTCCTCCAGCCCCCTGTTTCTCGGCGGTGCGCCATTCCATGGCAATGCGATTCTCTACTCCCGCCACTTGTCAACGGGATTTCCTGTTGAAGCCACCCAACTCCGTCGGGAAATCCTCAGGCGGGGATCCGCTGCCGTCGGGTACAGTGAATCGCAACGGCCGGAGAATTCTGGCCTACGAATTTAAAAGGTAAAATAATCTTCTAGAATATAGACTTTTGGCAAATGACTAAAATTCATGGCAATGTGTCAGACAGTCACATGAATTTATTTATCTGGGTTTAATACCATTGCAAGACCTTTTGAATGGACTGAATTAGGGTCTGGTTATATGGACTTGGCGTAAAGCAGGCAAAACCTAAACATTTGGCTTACATCAAACATGCTCTGATTGCATTGTGTCGTTAACAATGGAGCCTGCCAATTCTCTGCAATTTGATAGCCTCATGGAGAATGCCTAACATTTCCAAGTCCTAATAATACCCTTTCCTGATATGGGTAGAAAAATCAATATGTGACATATTATTCCACTCTGAGTAATCACAATAATAAAAGCCAGATGTATCTTGCAGCAAGAATCAAAAACTGCACGGCCAACCAGTTTCATATAAGCTGGTAATGGTGTAGGTTGTCCCTCATGTTTTCCCTCGACATTCTATAATTACGCCTGCTTTGGAAGGAGTGATCACCTAGATTTCAACAGATGAATAAAGCTGTTTAAAGAAAGTTTAAAACATACAGCTTGCTTTTCAGAGGCGCGATAAAACTTAAATAGAACTTTTGGAATCTTTGATTTTGTGGGAGCAGGTGATAAAGCATTTTATAAACAGTTGATTGCTTTATTTGGAACGCAGATCAGTAAATGTATTTGCTACACTCAATCATTTGGAGCTAAGGCTGTCATGTTGCCAAAAATGGTTCTTCATGTTTAGGAAGGTGGGACTGCTAACTCATTTAAGGTTGTCACTAAAGGGTCTTAAATCAAACATGCATACCATGCTATTAAATTTTAATGAAATAAGTTACAAGTCCAACCTGAAGGCACTAAGCAAACAAGACACTGTAAGAGACGTCAGGATCAGTTTGAACGTGAACCAACATTCTACTAATGTTTAAATACAGATTTTCCCTCTCCAGTTTTCTCCCTCAGGGTGGAATGCCATTGATACAGGATACCCTTTCACTCAAGTGGCCATTCATCACATATAGACCTAGATAGTAAGTCAATCCCAATTCTCATCTGGTAACTGCACACATACCATTTTTCACAGAAATCGCTGCTAAGATTCTGGCTAATTATTTCCAGCTTCCAAGTCCAAGAAAATTAGGGCCTAGTTTAGTGCCCCTGCTGCTTGTCTGGCTGAGACCAATGGAAATCAACAAACTGCGCATAAACTGGGAATCAAATGGGCATTTTCCTGGATGTCACTTCAGTTTGAACCAGGCCGTGGATTTAGCCGACTGAACCACAGAAAGTCCGCGAATGTTTAGTGACTAGATCAATGCTGACAGAGCCGTTTTTTCCAGAGAAGGGAAGCATCTGCCCATAGCCCAAGGCCATGAAGGCTCTGCTTTGAATCAGATTCTGTGCTTATATTATGAGCCAGATACATAATCCAGACTCTGTTTAGAATCTCTGGGTAAACTGAGAAAACGGATTATATTGCTTTTTCTCAGCAAGGTGGTAGAAACCTGTAAATGCCCAGGAGTGTAAACAATTTAAATTCTTTACAAATGTTTTAATCTAACTTACAGTTCCAGGCAATGACAGCAAAATGTAGATGATACAAGGGCAGCTGTGGAGCAGAAAGGAAGTTGCCATGATACTGCATTGAAAGAAAATCACAATTCAGTCCACCCCTGGTACGTCTGGCAAAGGGGTTAAAGGTTAAACTGATGCTGATAATACCAACTCTTGAGTCAGTTCGTACATTGGTAGCAAATACTACCAAATACGAATGCGCTGATGGGATCTTTGGCCACGCCGAAGTCCATGGTCATTTGCATTACTCAGCAGCCACTCCGCCAGGGAACTCATCACGGGGTGGGGGGGGGGGGGGGGGGGGGGGGGGGTGATGGTGGGGGGTAACTTTGGCAGGATTGGAAGGGCAGCATGGTCGCACAGTGGTTAGTACAGTTGCTTCACAGCTCCAGGGTCCCAGGTTTGATTCCTTGCTTGGGTCACTGTCTGTGCGTAGTTTGCACGTTCTTTCCGTGTCTGCGTGAATTTCCTCCGGGTGTTCCGGTTTCTTCCCACAGCCCAAAGATGTGCCAGTTAGGTGGATTGGCCATGATAAATTGCCCTTAGTGTCCAAAAAGATTCGGTGGGGTTACTGGGCTAGTGCGATAGGGCTTATGTTGGATGTCCTTTCCAAGAGCCAGTGCAGACTCGATGGGCTAAATCGCCTCATTTTACACTATAAATTCTATGATTCTGTGATCCCGTGGCAGCAAGGGCTGGAAAATCCGGTCCATAATTTCACCTGAACATATCGGATTTTGAAAACCAGACTGTTCCAGTTTCTTAATGATGACTGAGATGCAATATAATTGCAGCAGTTGATTATAACATAGACGTCTTGACATGCAAGTTCAAAAATGTGTTTTATATGGAAGAAAAGCATTTGTTGTAGCATCTTTCACAACCGCGGGACATCCCAAAGTGCTGCAGGGCAATGCACAGCCAAGTCCCACAAACTGTAATGCATAAATAACGGCCAAGGGACTGGGAAGAACTCCCCTACAATTCTTCAAAATAATGCCATGGGATCTTTTAACATCTACCTGATAGAAGATAAGAACATAAGAAATGGAAGCAGGGGTAGACCACCCAGCCCCTTGACCTTGCTGATCCACTATTTAATATGATCAAGGGCTATCTTTTGTCTCAACTCAGCTTTCCTGTCTGATTATCATTTCCCTTGGTTCCCTGAGAGACTAAAAATCAATTTATTCCAGCCTATTCCATTCCTTCAATGATGGCACATCCACAATCCTCTGGGGCAGAGAATTCCAAAGATTTACAAACCATTGAGTGAATCATTTTCTCCTCATCTCAGGCCTCAATGATTGGCCCCTCATCCTGAAAATGTGTCCCCTTTTCTAGATTCCCCACCAGGGCAATAACCTTTCTGTATTTACTCTGCCAGGCCCCTTCATAATCTTCAATAATTCACTAAAATCACCTCTCATTCTTTTGAGATCCAAAGAATATGGACCCAATTTACTCAGCCTTTTATTTTGGGTCAACCTTGTCATCCAATAGAAATATCGAGTGAACCTACGTTGTACTTCCAACAATACAAATGTGTCCTTCCTTAAATTTGGAAGCCAGAATTACACAGGGTATGGAATTACCAAAATGCTGTAAATTGTAGCAAGAATACTTTATTCTTGTACGCCAATTCCCTTGTAATAAAGGGCAACATACCATTTTCTTTCCTTTTTTAAAAATAAATTTAGAGTACCCAATTCTTTTTGTTTTCCCAATTAAGAGGCAATTTAGTGTGGCCAATCCACCTACCCTGCACATCTTTGGGTTGCTGGGTGGGGGGGAGGGGGTGTGGGGGGAGGGGGGGGTGGAGTAAGACACGGAGAGAACGTGCGAACTGCACATGGACAGTGACCCGGGACCGCGATCAAACCCGGATCCTCGTCACCGTGAGACAGCAGTGCGCCATTTTCTTTCCTAATTGCTCACTAACCTTCTGTGTTCCCTGTACAAAGACACCCAAATCCTTCTGGACATAATTTACAACTATCACACCTTTAAAAAAATAAATGCTTACTAGTCTTACGACCAATGTGAATAATCTTGCATTTCTCAGTATTTTATTCCATCTTCCCCTTGTTAGCCACTTATTTAACCTGTCTATATCATTTTGCATCTTCTTTGTGTTTTCCTCACAGCTTCCTTTTCCATCTAGCTTTGCATCACTAGCCAACTTAGATAAATTACTTTCCTAAGTCATGATTGTAGATTGCAAATAGCTGAGGCCCCAGCACTCCACTAGTTGCAGCCTGTCAACTTAGCAATTATCAGGGCAGCACGGTGGCGCAGTGAGTTAGCCCTGTTGCCTCACGGCGCTGAGGTCCCAGGTTCGATCCCGGCTCTGGGTCACTGTCTGTGTGGAGCTCGCACATTCTCCCGTGTTTGCGTGGGTTTCGCCCCACAACCTAAAAATGTGCAGGCTAGGTGGATTGGCCACGCTAAATTGCCCCTTAATTGGAAAACAAATTGAATTGGGTACACTGAATTTATTTTTTAAAAACTTAGCAATTATCTATTTACCTGTAATCTCTGTTTCCTGTCCGTTAAACCTCTATCAATACTGACATCACCCTTAACTCCACAAGCCTTTAATCTCTCTTGAGGCACCTTATCAAATGCTTTTTGGAAATCCAGTATACTATACCTACGAGGAGGGCAGCATGGTGGCACAGTGATTAGCACTGGTGCCTCACGGCGCCGAGATCCCAAGTTCGATCCCGGCCCCGGGTCACTGTCCGTGTGGAGTTTGCACATTCTCTCCGTGTTTGCATGGGTTTCACCCCCACAACCCAAAGATGTGCAGGGTAGGTGGATTGGCCACACTGAATTGCACTTCATTGAAAAAAATAATTTGGGTGCTCAAAATTTATTTTGAAAAAACTATATCTACTAGTTCCCCTTTATCGATCCTATTAGCTACTTCCTCCAAAAACTATTTGAAAATTGTTAAACATGAATTCCCTTTTGTAAAGCCAGGTTGATTTGTTCTAATCATACCCTACTTTCCTGAGTACATTGGTAAGACCCCCTTGATAGATTCTTGCATTTTTCCAATGACTGATGTCAGGATAACTAGTTCCCTGTTTTCTCTCTCCCTCCTTTCTCGAATAATGGCATTACATTTTCTAACTTACAATCTGGTGGGACCTCTCCAGAACCTAGGGAAATCATAGCCAACATATGCACTGTCTCTGCAGCTATCTCTTTTGCAACCATCGGAGGTAGGTCATCAGAACCTGGAGATTTGTCATATTCGTCCCTTGTATTTTTACAGTACCTCTCCTCTGCTGATATCACAGACCTTAATTTCCCAGCTCTTAATAGCCTCGAGGTTACCCTTTATTTTTGGTATGTGACTTGTGGTCTTCCACTGTTACAGACACAAAATATGCAGCAGACCTGTCTATGAAACTGCTAAAATAATGCGCTAACCCAAATATCTGGACAAAATGTCATGAGCCGTCTCCAAGAGTGTGGGATACTAGAGCAAGAGTAATGTGACACTGGCAATCATGTCACTGGGGTTGGTACAAATCATATCACTGAATGAGACGGAAAGTCTAGTGACTACAATGACAGTGCAACAGATAAGACTGGTTGTATATTAGCTCTTTTCCAACTGATCTTCTGGCATTGCATGTGTTTTAAACACGTTTTAACAGCAGTGGTGTGGATTGAGACTGACGCATAGGAACAAGATAGGGTTTCAAAACACTCGCAGTCTCATGCCTTAGCTGTGCGCTGAATGTGGCACTAATTGTGAATGAGTCAACCAGAAAGCTCTACAAGCAAATTAACAAGGTTGAAGGTGAAGATAAATAAGAGTGTTCTTCAGTTGGGAAGAAGCAGGGGATGGTTATAGTTTAATTTCTCAACAAGAAAGATTTCAATCAGAGGCAAAAATGTGCTTCCTTTCCAATTCAGCAGACATGATCTGAATCTTCACATGCACATTTTTTTTTTGTTTTCAACAGCTAACCATGATAACAGAACTCATGCGCTTCAGCTTTCAGCTTTGGCCTTGCCTTTCATTTATCACAAAAGGCCTCATTGCTTCATGCTAAGTTAAAGATCTTTTTAACTTTTCACTGAAGGAGATTTCTTGCTTGCGTAATAAATAGTTTCAAGCATTCAGCTGTTGAACAGATTTAGAAGATCATGGGGCACATTTGAGTTCTTTGAAGTCTTGCTGAAATAAAGTTGTGCGGCAAACGTACTATTCCACTGTCAACTATAAAAAATTACATGCTATTCTTAGTCTTTAATGGAGCCTGTGTTCTGGAGGAGAGATTCATTCGAAAGGGAGTTGTACGATACGACAGAAACTGTTCTGTTGAAAACCTCTTGCTGTGGAGAAAAATTATGAAATTCTCCCCGTTACTGCGTGGAATAAAGTTTGGACGATATACTGTGCAGAGCGACATAATCTGTTCCGGAACTTGTTTGCTCAATTAAATTATTTGTTTTCATTGTATTAAGTATTATTGCAATCCAGCTTGAAACAACATTAACAGTGGCATTGACGTGTTTGACTCACTCATTTACTGAGAACATATGGATTTTTCTAGTTTCTCCCTTTCACCCCTGAAAGGATTATCTCTTGGGGTGATGTGCCCCAACAGACACTGCACCCACTCAGTGCTGTGCCCGGGTATCAATTCTTCATGCTATCTCTCAAAGAAAAAAAATGAAAAAAAAAAAAAATGAAAATCGCTTATTGTCACGAGTAGGCTTCAATAAAGTTACTGTGAAAAGCCCCTAGTCGTCACATTCCGGCGCCTGTACGGGGAGGCTGGTACGGGAACAAAGAACAAAGAAAAGTACAGCACAAGAACAGGCCCTTCGGCCCTCCAAGCCTGCGCCCACCATGCTGCCCATCTAAACTAAAATCCTCTACACTTCCGGAGTCCGTATCCGTCTATTCCCATCCTATTCATGTATTTGTCAAGGTGCCCCTTAAATGTCACTATCATCCCTGCTTCCACCGCCTCCTCTGGCAGCGAGTTCCAGGCACCCACTACCCTCTGTGTAAACGACTTGCCTTGTACATCTCCTCTAAACCTTGCCCCTCGCACCTTAAACCTTTGCCCCCTAGTAATTGACCACTCTACCCTGGAAAATCCACTGACTATCCACTCTGTCTATGCCCCTCATAATTTTGTAGACCTCTATCAGGTCGCCCCCCCAACCTCCTTCGTTCCAGTGATAACAAACCAAGTTTATTCAATCTCTCCTCATAGCTAATGCCCTCATACCAGGCAACATCCTGGTAAATCTCTTCTGCACCCTCGCTAAAGCTTCCATATCCTTCTGGTAGTGTGGCGACCAGAATTGAACACTATACTCCAAGTGTGGCCTAACCAAGGTTCTATACAGCTGCAACATGACGTGCCAATTTTTATACTCAATGCGCCGGCTAATGAAGGCAAGCATGCCGTATTCCTTCTTGACTACCTTCTCCACCTGTATTGCCCCTTTCAGTGACCTGTGGACATGTGAACCTAGATCTCTCTGACTGTCAATACTCTTGAGGGTTCTACCATGAGGGTATGAGGGTTATGAAAAAGGAGCCCTGCCTTTTTATCTGAACCCCACACTTCCGTGGTTCTCAGCAAGGTCACCACATCAGAAGCAGTGATGAATCCTGGCTGCTTTGACCTCAGCCTTGCTCAGTGCCATGAGGTGCCAAGTATAGCAAACCTGTTTGCCCCGATAAAGAGTCCCTGACTCGAAATATGAACTCTGTTTCTCTCTCCACAGATGCTGCCAGACCTGCTGGGTTTATCCAGCATTTTCTCATTTTATTGTAGCAATATACTCTGGTTGAGGTTAGCAAGTGCAACACATAAGGGGCTGGTTTAGCTCACTCAGCTAAATCGCTGGCTTTTAAAGCAGACCAAGCAGGCCAGCAGCACGGTTCGATTCCCGTTCCAGCCTCCCCGGACAGGTGCCGGAATGTGGCGACTAGGGGCTTTTCACAGTAACTTCATTGAAGTGATTAAAAAAAAAAAAAATATGGCTTATCTGCGTATGAGATGACAGTTTGATCCATGGTGATCAACTCTGTGTTAAATACCGCCTCGGTACTTGGCATATATTGTTCACTAATCCATGAGGTGAAGTTGCCCTAAAATATGGAGCTATATTTTCCAACTGATGGCATGCAAATCAAACCTGCAGGGAAATCTGGGCGCGGTTTTTTGGCCATGTTGCGCTTCAGCGAGAGCACGACGAGGCCATTAAATTGCGGGAGAGGCCAAAACCGAGAGCAGCACCGGTCGCCAATCTGTTTGCAATCTAACCGGCACATCCCCGATGGCGAAATCAGGATCCCGCCGTGGCAAGAAACCAATTATCACCACTTAAGCCCAATCTCCATATAATTAACCAGAGCGACCAGCTATCTAATGGCCTCCAGTGATCTAACGGGCCTCTCAGCAGGTGGTCATGTGGATGCTGAATATTACTCCTTTTTTTAAAAGCTGGCGGGAGACTCGAGGAAGTGAGTGGCATTCCACGCTCACAGGCACAGTGTTGGGGGCACTGTCGTTGCTGCCCTGGTGCTCGGAAGGGGGTGAGTGAGCCACCGGGGCAGTGGGGGGGGGGGGGGGGGTAAGCCTTAGTTGGGCTGTACCGCTATCAGTGGAGGGGAGTTGCGGAGCAGGGGAGGGAGGCCACCCATGGTCTGGGCTAGGCTTGGGTGGGGAAATGGGTGTTTCAGCGCCCACGGATTCACCATGCCAATCCCTGGACCATGTGGTCCACTCCAGGGGCAACCCTAGCCCCTGCCCGCCTGCCCCAACGACCATCCACAACTCTCTCACTGTCCACGGAGGTCTCCGTCCTTGCGGCTGAAGACTTGCTAATTGGGAATTGGCAATCATAGTTACATGAGCACTTCACACATCCCAAGTGGATCCCTGTGGGTAGGCGGGCCATGTAGCATGTGGGAGTTATTGCCCAGCATCCCAATCAGCCTGTGAATGCTAGACTACTGTGCCTGAACACTGCAGGAGGAAATAACGAAGATGCAGAAACCAACATCTGAACACCCAGGTCTGGGCCCTGGCACCAGGGACAGATCCACGACCAGAGGGTGGTCGTGTACACCAGGGAGGCAACCAGCGCCCTGTCCAGGTAAGGTTATGTGCAGGTGTCTGGGATGCAGGGTCTAGGGTCCAATGACCAAGGGCCCCCGTTGTGGCCAGGGGTGCATGGACAGGCATGTCAGATGGGAGGGGAGGTGCGATGGGGTGGATGGATGATACCGCTGTTGTTAGTCTCACACCCTCACCAATCCCTTACAGATATTGCACGGGTTGGGCGAAATCTTGGACCCCACAGAACTTGACCTGGTGGTGCTGCTGACAGTCCAGGCGGCCAGACGCCGAAGTAGGCAGCAGCAACAGCAGCGTCGACAGAGTCTCAAGGCAGCGACCCATGTGCAGAACCCCACCCCACACCCTGAGACCCCGACACCCATACACCCAGGGAGCGATCCAGAGGGGGAAGTCAGGGCTTTAGCGGGGACTTGTACGGCATCTCATAATCCACAGCCCACAGGTGCGTTTGTGAGGTCGTGGATGCCCTGTTTGCCCAGGCAGAAATCTATTTAAACTTTGACATGGACCAGGTCCAGCAAGATGCTCGGGCAGCAGGATTCCCTGCCATCGTCGGGCTGCCCCAGGTCCAGGGGGCTAATAGATGGCATGCATGCCGCCTTGCATGCACCGGGATTTCTGCGGGTGCCCTAAATCAACAGGAAGGGGTTCCACTCCTTGAATATCGAGCTCGTGTGCATCCACCACCTCAAGAACATGCATGTGTGCGCACGCTTCCCAGGGAGTGTGCATGACAGCTGCATCCTGGGACAGTCGGACATCCCGGCCTCTTTAAGGAGCAACCCAGGTTGGCCGGTTGGCTCTTGGGGGTTAAAGGGTACCTGCTGAGGACCTGGCTAATGACGCCAGTATGGAGACCGGTAACCGGTACGGAGTGCCGATACAATGAAGCCCATCAGCCACCCAATCTGCCATTGAGCCGTGCATCAGATGCCTCAAAATAAGGTTCCGATGCATCGATGGCAATGGTTGTACACTACGGTACAACCCCTGGAGGGTCACCCGCTTAGTGATGATCTGCTGTGTTCTCCACAACCTGGCACAGCTGCGGGGCGACGTGCTAGAGGTGAAGGGGAACGAATGCATGGCCACATCCCAGGAGGTGTAGGAGGGTGAGTGCGAGGAGGAGCCAGACCACGAGGGGCTGGAGGAAGAGCCCGAGGAGGTCCCACGAGAGCAGACTGTAGCAAGCCCGGAGGGCTAAGGAGGTCCTCATCCTTGTCCACTTCAATTCGGATGTGGCCTCGACCATCATTCCCCCGTCCCCTACTCCCCCCTTCCTGCTCCCCTCCCTCCATCCCTCTGCCTTTGCCCTCCGTGTCTGTGTCAGGACTGTCAGCAGGTCACGGTCGAGAGCAGGGTGGTGATGATAACCAACAGAGCTGAGCGCTGGAGCTCCTCTCCAATGCCATAGTCTGACCTGCCTCTCTGCTGAGTGCTCACTCACACCCATCACCTGCACGTGGTGTGCCAGGGGGAGAGGGGGGGGCGGAGGAGCTCAGGACCTCCATGACAGCCTACGCTGTTATTCCTTCTATGTATTTCACCTTCGGAGGCGTAAGCATCTGTCAGGCCACACAGAGGTATGCTTGAGATTGAGATACCTTTGATTTCATTTCTGCTCGATCATATTGAACATTGAAAGCTCAGTGCAATTGACAAATATCCCTGACTGAGCCAGACGTTTTGGCAGAAATGGCTGTGTTTTATTGTGCATTACAAAGGTTACACACAAGGGAGAGGTGGTCGGATGGTTCTCCTTTTCTTTCCACCCCTGAACTAACCGTAACAAGATGTGTTTTTGAAGAAGTGTTTTAACCCCCTGAGTGCCGTGTTTCTCAAGAACAGTCACAGGGCAGTTTTGTAAGCTTTCAAAAAAAAAGAATAAATGTTTATTTCTCAGAATTCTAATGTAATTGCCACAGCGCCCACTCACACACAACGAACATGCAAAAGAAAAGAGGATCACAAAAGAATTGGCATGTACTGAGGTGTTTAAAGAGTCCAAAAATTCATTATGACTAGTCTTTTGGGATGGAAACTGGAAATGGTGCAGACCTGGTGATTTTCTGCTAGTTCCCTGAAGAATTTGAAGGTTGGAAGTTTCTGGCAATGAATTCACAGTGGCTTACTTCTTGCAATAGAGAGTTTCTGGTTTTCCTCCAGTTGAACCCCAGTAGACGGCATGATGGCACAGTGGTTAACACTGGTGACCCACAGTGCCAGGGACACAGGTTCAATTCTGGCTTTGGGTGCCTGTCAGTGTAGAGCTTGCATGTTCTCCCTGTGTCAATGTGGATTTCCTGCGGGTGTTTTGGTTTCCTCCCACAGTCCAATTATGTGCATGTCATGTGGATTGACCATGTTACAAAGTGCCCCTTATTACGTACATAGAATGTAGAATGTAGAACATACAGTGCAGAAGAAGGCCATTCGGCCCATCAAGTCTGCACCGATCCACTTAAGCCCTCACTTCCACCTTATCCCCGTAACCCAATAACCCCTCCTCACCTTTTTGGCCACTAAGGGCAATTTATCATGGCCAATCCATCTAACCTGCATGTCTTTGGACTGTGGGAGGAGACCGCAGCACCCGGAGGAAACCCACGCAGACACGGGGAGAACGTGCAGACTCCGCACAGACCGTGACCCAGCGGGGAATCGAACCTGGGACCCTGGTGCTGTGAAGCCACAGTGCTAGTCACTTGTGCTACCGTGCTGCCCAAAAGATGTATAGGTTAGGTGAGGTTCTGGGGATAGGGTGGGATGTGGGCCTAGGTGGGGTGCTCTTTCAGAGGATCGGTGAAGACTCTGATGGGCCAAATGGCCTTGTTCTGCACTGGAGAGATTCTATGGGCCGCTGTAGTGAAGATCTGGATTGTTTCTGCAAATCAGTAGGTAAGGGTGACCCCACTTCTCTCCATATTAGTGGAATCTAGGCAGGGTCCTTTCTTTGCTGTGTGGGATCTCTTCCCTCTGTGGAGTCTCTGACTTTTGCTACTCTCAAGATGTGTGTTGATTAATTTTTCTTGTCACAAGCTGGTTTCTGTCAGGTTACCAGAGTATCGGTGTTCACACAATCGATCATATGCATCCCTTTGTGACAGAATGTTTTTTCTTCACAAATATTTTGTGGAGTTTTAATATGCGGCCATCAAGCCTATGTGGTCATTGTACACCAGTCTCTACTAGCATTGAGACACTAGGAGCTGTTAAATCCACAGGAGAGATCTGTTGTATTTTTAATGTCTTCTCAGGAATGTTCCAAAAAGATTGCTTACAGCTTAATAACCTGTTTAGACAAGCAGGTTACCTCAAGCCTTGCGTAGTTTCATGTATATTTGCAGGTAAGGAGTGAAGTCACTCGATCTCTTATAACACAGATTGCCCTTTCCCTATGTTGGTTTTAAAGAAAAATAAAGTGTTAATTTTCCCACAAATTTGTGGGCATAACTAACCAGGTGTTTCGCAAAATTAAATGAGCGTGCAGAGTTTGTGTTCTTCTTAACAGAACTGAAGACAGGAGATAACTGTCCTTAGGATAGTATCTTCTTTGAATACTGCCATGGAACTTTTTATGTTGAGCTCAGAGGGCAGATTAGGCTTTTGTTTCACACCTTAACCTAAATACACACTGAATGATTCATATGATCCAAACCACAAGCAAGACCCAAATGTTGTTGGCTTTACCTCAATTCAAAGATGACATCTACGCAAGGTCATGGGTTTTTGCCATGGGTGTTGATGTGATTGAACAGACTAATTATCAACCCACAGATCTTTGGGCACATGGGCCAGGTTGGCCCATAAATCAGTGGGATCTAGAACAGAGAATTTGCTTCCTTTCTTTCCTTATCTGCCTCATCATTGCTAATAATAATAATAATCTTTATTATTGCCACAAGTAAGCTTGCATTAACACTGCAATGGAGTTACTGTGAAAATCCTCTAGTCACCTGTTCAGACGGAGAATTCAAAATGTCCACCTAGCCTGCACACCTTTCAGGACTTGTGGGAGGGAACCCACGCAGTCATGGGGAGAATGTGCAGACTCCACACAGACAGTGACCCAAGCAGGAATCGAAGCCATAACACTGGCGCTGTGAAGCAACAGTGCTAACCACTGTGCTACCATGCCGCAATTGCAACTCGAAGTGTGATGCAACCTGAAGTACATGTTGTGGCCATTCTGAATGATTGGTCGCAAGCTCCGCCCAGTCATTAATGCCAATGCTACTGCATTTCAAGGAGAGTTTCAGAGTGTCTTTGAAGCATTTTTTTTGCAGGGAAGGCAAGAAGTTACCCACCCTTTTGTTACCACATAGGCTCCAATATCCAGGCATCGTATCTAAACAGCACTTGGATAGCCATTCACTCTTCCAAATTATGACCGCCTCGCCCTGTCCCGCCCCAACCCTCAGCCCTGCCTCAATTGGCCTTTCCCCTCCCCTCTGCCTGGGCTTTGAACAGTTTGTGCTTCAGGTAGCAAATGTCGCTCAGTCCCAGTGCAAAAGAAAGGTAAAAACTGAACTCACAGTCCAGGAAGAAGTCTACCTCGCTAGGTGCACATCACTTATGTGTAGTTGTGAAAGTGAAAGTTCTGAATTCCTGCTGATGGGCTGCTTACATTTGAGGGGGAAACAAATCCCAGGTGTGTTGACCATTTAACGGGTCTTTGTGAGATGCAAATAGGGTTCCCGACATAGCTCCACGGAACCCTCAATCCGTTTTTGAAGTGCCATGAAATTTAGGTGAACAAGATTTCAAACTAATTTCCAGCCGCCAGACTTTTAGCCTCTCGCAAAATATTGCTTCCTCGCCAGCCACAATTTCCACCGTTGGCGGGAGTGGAAGATTTTTCCCACAGTGTCCAGTCCTTCAAAGCTGATTTTGGAGGCGTTCTCGCTGAATTCCTGTGGAGCTGGCTTCAAGAAGGACACCAATGTTTGTTCAGTGGTCCCCCCATTGAATCCGGAGGACGCAGCGGAAGAATTGCTGGTGGAATTTCTCTTGCCCTCTGATGTGTTGCTGCTACATGGCTCAGATTCCACTGCAGCTCGTTGACTGGAAAGATCTTTGTTGTCAAACACTTGCTTCCATAGTTTGTAGAAGGCTAAACTGGAACTGCGGTGTTGTGTTTCCTTATTAATGGTGGTCTTTTGAGAGATCTGGCTACCAAGATATGGCTAATGCTCAACATATTCCAGAGTCTCTCCTCACACAGAGATGACAGGTGGAATAGTTGACTGAACGGGGTGCATTGACAGAGGAGTTGTCTTTTGAAAAGACAGGCCAAGTTTCTTGAATGCAGCATCAAGACCGAGGGTGTCTTGCAAATCTGGTGCAGAGTGGGCAGTACAATAGTCTGCAAACTGTAGATCATGCATGTCAACAGTGGTCAGTTTAGTTTTAGAATGAAAGTGATTGAGGTTAAAGAATTTTCCATCTAGGTGGTATTTAATACTGACACCAGAGGGCAGTTGATCTTTGATGAGGTGAATAGTCACTGTCAGGTAGATGATGAATAGAAACATTGAAAATAGGGGCAAGAGTAGGCCATTTGGCCCTTCAAACATGACCATGGCTGTTCCTCTATTGCACACTGGGAGCCGGTTTAGCTCAGTTGGCTGGACAGCTAGTTTGTAATGCAGAGCAAGGCCAACAGCACAGGTTCAATTCCTGTAACAGCTGAGGTTATTCATGAAGGCTCAACCTTGGCCCTTGCCTGAGGTGCAGTGATTCTCAGGTTAAATCACCACCAGTCAGCTCTCTCCCTCAAAGGGAAAAGCAGCCGATGGTCATCTGGGACAGTGCTCTATCTATGTTCCTTAATGCCTTTAGAGTCTAGAAATCTATTTATTTCCTTCTTAAGTATATTCAGTGACATGGCCTCCAAGGCTCCAAGGCCTGCTGTGGTAGAGAATTCCACAGATTCATCAACACTGAGTGAAGAAGTTTCTCCTCAATCAGTTGAAAATGGCTGACCCCTTACCCTGAGACCGTGACCCCTTGTTCTAGGTTCCCCCAGCCATAGGAAGCAACATTCTGAGTCCAACCCTGTCACAATTTCAATCATATCCCCTCTCATTCGGGGTGGTGCCGAAGATCAAGGTTCGAGCCCGGCCCTGGGTCACTGTCTGCGTGGAGTTTGCACATTGTCCCCATGTCTGCATGGGTCTCACTCCCACAACCCAAAGTGGTGCAGGGTAGGTGGATTAACCGCGCTACATTGCCCCTTAATTGGAAAAAAAAATTATCCCCTCTCATTCTTCTAAATCCAAGTGAATACAGGCTCAGTCAACCCAATCTCCCTGTATCACAACCCTCCCTTCCCAGAAATCAGTCTGATGAACGTTCACTGCACTACCTCTATGGCGAGATAAGGGGACCAAAACTGTACACAATACTCCAGATGTGATCTCAACAAGGCCCTGTACAGTTGCAGTAAGACAGTCATGTTCCTGTACTCAAGTCCTCTTGCAATTAAGGCCAAAATACCATTTGTCTTTCTAACTACTTGCTGTACCTGCATGCTTGCTTTCAGTGACTGTTGTACTAGGACACCCAGGTCCCTTTGTATGTCAACATTTTCCAATCTACCACCATTTAAATAATAGTCTGCCATAACATTTCTCCATCTGAAATGGATAACTTCATGTTATCCACGTTATCCTGCATCCGCCACGTATTTACCTAGTCACTCAATTTGTCTAAATCACTTTGAAGCCTCTTAACATTCTCCTCATCACTCACATTCCCACCAAGTTTCACATCATGAGCAAACTTGTAAATATTACATTTGATTTCCTTCTCCAAATCATTGATGTATGTTGTGTAAAGCTGGGCCCCAAACAATAATCCCTGTGGAATCCAACCCATCACCACATGTCACTTTGAAAAAAAACTCATTTATTTCTACTGTCTGTTTCCTGTCTGCTAACCAATTCTCACCCCGTGCCAACATACTACCCCAAATCCCACGTGCTTTAATTTGCACACAAAACTCTTATGTGGGACTTTATCAAAAACTTTCTGAAAAACGAAATACAATACATCCACTAGTTCACCCTTATCTACTCTACCAGTTACATCCTCAAGAAACTCCAATGGTTTTGCCAAACATGCTTTCCCTTTCATAAATCCATGATGACACTGTCTAATCCTGTTGATATTTCCTAAATGTCCTGTTATCAAGTTCTTTATAATAGGCCACAGCATTTCCCCCACTGCTGATGTTCGATAAACGGTCTGTAATTCCTGTGCCCTTCCTCCCTCCTTTTTCGCAGGACACTATCACAGTGCCTTGCCTGACCTCAGGCCGGATTTTGAAGACTTTGGTTTCAGATGTCACACTCAAGACATTTTCAATCATATCAACACAGAAGGAATTGCAGGGCAGTGTTGAAATGTCTCAGACATACAAATCTTGGAGTACAATGCAGAAATTCTTGTGATTTACTGAGTCAAACACTTTGGTCAGATGGATGAATGTAATCAAGAGTTCCTGTTGTTGCTCTGGACATCTTACTTGGATTTATCAGGCAACAAAGCCTATGGGTGGGATTTTCCTGTTTCATCCGTGGTGGGTCCTGTTGCAAGTGAGAACGGAATATTTGGTGTACCAGCCAAAACCCCATTCACTTTCAGCAGCACCGTAAAATCCCAGCTTCTGACGAGGACATAAGATTTCGGCCTATGGTGGGAGTTCCTCTTGAAGACCGAAAGCCACATTGTGCTACTGAGAGGATTCCCTTAGCCGCAGGAATTAGGCGATTCAGGAGAATGTATATCAGGGGCGCGATTCTCCCAAAACGGGAGAAATCGTAAGGCTGGCGTCAAACCCGGGCGGGTTTGACGCCAGCGCGCCCCTTCCCGACCGGGAACCGATTCTGGTCCCCGGTCGGGGCTAGCAGCCCGACACCGTAAGCTCCGGCATCACGGGCTTAACGAATTTCGTTAAGCCCGCTTGCCAGAGTTAGCGCCGGCTGACGCATCATATGACGTCAGCCGCGCATGCGCGGATTGGAAGACTCCAACCCGCGCATGCGCAGATGACGTCATCGCGTATTTGCGCGAAACCCGCGCATGCGCGGGCCGGGATGCCCCTCAGCCGCCCCGCGAATGGATACTGCGGGGCGGCGGAAGGAGAAATAGTGCGCGGGCATCGGGCCCGCTGCCCGCGATCGCGGGCCCATGGCACCCTTGGCACGGCCGTGGTACTGCCGTGCCAATCGGTGCCATGGTTATAAAAAGCGAGTTGTTCCCACCGTTTTTACGAACGGCCAGACCAGGTGTGTTTGCCGTTCGTAAAAACAGCGTAAAGGGCTGGGACTTCGGCCCATCTATCAGCTGTGAATCGCTGCCGGCCGTAAAAAAACGGCGGCAGCGATTCGTGTCGGGAGTTGGGCGGGGGGGGGGGGTGAGAATAGCGGGAGGGCGGGAAAAATGTCGGGAAGGCCCTCCCGCTATTCTCCGACCCGTCCAGGTATGGACAAGAGGGAAATACCTCATTAGTTTCTACATGATGTTCTTTTCAACATTGTAGATGGCATGGATATCCTTAAGAAGAGAAATACTACACTCTGAGTGAAGGGATTTTTGTCCATTTGATCTTAATCTTGTTATGGGCAGGGAACAGATGTTAGGCAGGACTCCAGTTCCTTTCTCAACTATCCACTGACCAAAGACTTCATGTATAAGAGAAAGGCATTTTAACTGCTATGTGCTTTAATTGTCAGGAACAGGCAAGTGACAAGTTTTCAAAGACAAATAAGCACATAGGGTGTTATTGATCAGCACCCAAATATATGTAACTGCACACATGCCCACACTCACACAGATATCCACAAGCCCGGGTAAAATTGTGACTGGAAAAGTAACATTTATGTTTTATGATTTCAAGAGTTCTCAATTACACTTGCTTTTCCTTGCGTTGAAACTTGCAATGGCACAGGCCTGCAATCATTTTGGTCCACAGAAGAAAAGTTCTGGTAAATTCACTGTTGTTTTATGTTGCAAATCTGTGGCACATTTATACTCTGGCCAAGGTGCAAAAGTGAAACTCTGGTATATTTCCTCATTTAGAGAGATCAAGGCAACTCGAGCCTCTGCCTACACGTGGTTTAAGTGCAGATGTTCTTCGGCAAGATCTTATCCTTTCATTGGCATAAACATTTCTGCTTGTCTGATCAGAATATGCCTTGTCAAAACTCACCTAGAACATAGAACATAGAACATAGAACAGTACAGCACAGAACAGGCCCTTCGGCCCTCGATGTTGTGCCGAGCAATGATCACCCTACTCAAACCCACGTATCCACCCTATACCCGTAACCTAACAACCCCCCCTTAACCTTACATTTTAGGACACTACGGGCAATTTAGCATGGCCAATCCACCTAACCCGCACATCTTTGGACTGTGGGAGGAAACCGGAGCACTCGGAGGAAACCCACGCACACACGGGGAGGACGTGCAGACTCCGCACAGACAGTGACCCAGCCGGGAATCGAACCTGGGACCCTGGAGCTGTGAAGCATTTATGCTAACCACCATGCTACCGTGCTGCCCCAACCTGATCCAGTTGCCGTTTTTCTGTCCGGGCGGTCACTCCCGAGATTCTCCAGGAGTGTTCTCCAGAAGTGTTCTGACATTACAGGTTGCAAAATTTAAAGATTTCTTTCTTTGACCATGAAGGTGATGATCTCTCAGGTTGTGGTTCCCAACCAGGGGAAAGTGGGACAGTCTATTCTTAAGGTAGCTTTCCTCCCTCCTGACTTGGGGTGAGCAGAAGGTACCATGAAGAGTTTGCTCAGTCAGAGCTGCCCAAACACACCTCTGTCCCAAGACAGGTGCCAATGACCTTCAAGCATCTGCTGCCTATGTGCAGATTCTTGATTAGGGACCCTCAGGTTCACAGCCCTGCCCCTGTCACCAACTCCCCAGTGGATACCTGCAACGACTTTGTTTAACATGGGGACATTGGGGCACCATCATTATCCACATTATCTTGACGGGTTGGTGATGAGATTTTGGTGATATGTTGAACCACGATAACTGGGACCACCTTGAGGCTGCACCTTCTACTACCTTCACACCTGGTGAGATGTAGGGCGGGATTCTCCATTTCTGAGACTAAGTATTGACGCCGGCGCAGAACTGGTGGACTTTCACGACAGCAAAGCTTGCGCTGAACTTGGATCGATTCAGCAACTGTAGAGGTTCTAGCACCGGTGCCACATGGAACAAAATTGATTCCAATGAAAAACAGTGCGCGATTCGCCAGGTCCGTGATTGACACTCGGGGGCCTGACATGCTGCAGCCGCATTTACACATTTCAATACTCTCATACACTCATCCTAGCCAACAAGATGGCACTGATTGTGCTGGAGCGCACCCATACGCCTCATGGGTTGGCTGGGGTCAGAGGGTACCTAGGGGTGTGGCCTGGGGGACACCTATATGACCTACAACCACCTCCTGGCCATCCCCCGCTACTCCCCCCAGCCCAGGTAGAAGCCCCCCAGCCAGCGGCAAAACTGCCAGCAAACTGGCATGTTGGACACTTTCTGTACCAACTCTCTCTCCCCCAGCAGCCGCAACGGCGGTTTCATGATTTTTACAAGCACAAGTGAACCATGCTGTTGGGAACATGGGCCATCAGAGACAAAGCACCGGGAGGCCCTGGAGAATACCGGGTCTGGCCCGCTAATGACGTGCAAACGGTGTTTCCTCTACGTGCGTTCCGGACCGCATTGCGCCGCTGTTGTGATGACTGAGAATTGCGATTTGGCGTCAAACCGGTACCAGGCCGTGATGTTAGCATCGGAACTTATTCTCCGCCCAATCGTGTTTGCCGATTTTGGCGTCGGCCACGGAGAATTCCGCCCATAGTCTTTCTATTGCCATTGAGGACGTTTTGGGCCACACCTTGTCAGGCACCTCCCTTGCCACCGTAGGTGGCCCTGCCAGGAGCAAGGAGATTCTGATGGCACACTCAGTGTATTGTTAGAGCACACAAGCCCACGTCAAAGTGGTGATCCACAGAGATGCCCGAAATGTATTCACCATGAAAATAAGAGTCAACAACAATGATGTACATATTGTTCAGTATGATAGTTAGGCTGTACATTACCTTAAAGTTTCAGTCTTGTGCCAGCTGTTGTTCTGATGGAACTGCATAAAGATTGGTAAAATAACAGATTGTTTTAGTCATATGAAAAAGCTCTCAGTCAGCCAGAACAGCAAAAGAGATTTATGGGCTGTAAATGGAAACTGGTCTGAGCATTCAGGAGACCAAAGTTCTTTGGTGCTAAAGTGTGTAATATATTCAGCATGTGGGCAATAATCATAGACTTCTGGTTTACCTCAAAGTGTCAGAAATGTTGTATAGCTGCAGCACTACATCAGTAAAACATTGAGTTAAATAGGGTGAAACCATTGTATGTGGGGCCGGACAGACAAAAATAAAACAATAGCCAACACCAGACTTAACAACAACTTCATTTTAGAAAATGTAATGTGGCTGGGAAGTGGTTTTGTGTCACAGTGGTAGCGTCCCTACCTATGAGCCCGAAGTTCCGGATTCGAATCCCACCCTGGGACTTCATGGACAAGGAAGGTGAGTTTAAAACGCTGTGAGACAGGTTGAGTGTCAACCTAGACAATCTTCCAATGTGCCAATGGCTGGCTGTAAGAGTGGAAGAGACTCCTTGTTGGCCACACTTGATGTGTGGTGGTGCCTCACAAGCTGTAAGACACTGGCGACTGGCTGGTGACAACAGACTGGTGACAACAGGCTGGCAACAACAGTCTGTCGACCTGTTCCAGGAAAAGACCTGCCTTGTGCACCACAAGGCACAGGAAGACCAACAACAATATGGCAAGGGCTCCTCCAATAGATCAATAGATTGGTGGGTAATGCATTGTTTTCTTTTTTACTGAAACTATAACCGGAAAGATGTGGAGGCATTAGAGAGGATGTAGAAGAGATTTACCACGATGTTGCCTGGTATGGAGGGCATTAGCTATGAGGAGAGGTTAAATAACCTTGGTTTGTTCTCAGTGGAATGAAGGAGGTTGAGGAGTGACCTAATAGAGGTCTACAAAATTATGAGGGGCAAAGACAGAGTGGCTAGTGAGAGACTTTTTCCCAGGGTAGAGGGGTCAATTACTAGGGGACATAGGTTTAAGGTGCGAGGGGCAAGGTTTAGAGGAGATGTGCGAGGCAAGGTTTTTACACAGAGGGTAGCGGGTGCCTGGAACTCGCTGCCGGAGGAGGTGGTGGAAGCAGGGACTATAGTGACGTTTAAGGGGCATCTTGACAAATACATGAATAGGATGGGAATAGTGGGATACCGACCCCGGAAGTGTAGAAGATTTTAGTTTAGACGGGCAGGCGCAGGCTTGGAGGGCCGAAGGGCCTCTTCCTGTGCTGTACCTTTCTTTGTTCTTTGTTCTTTATAGGCCAGAACATCCCAGGTTCAGGCCCTATGATGGAGTCAGTATGAGTGGGGGTGACCCCGTAATTTGTCTAAGTCACTTCATTGGTTTATTAGCCAGGGTTCCTACCAATTGTTGTACAGAAAGTACAGCTGCTGGATGCAAGCTGGCGGCCTGGACAACTATACTTCCAGCAAGGGACTGAACTGTCAGGGAGGAGGGCACACCAGGAAGGAAAACGGAAACAAATGTCTACCGCTTCCCAGTGTCGGTGTTTATGAATTAGATGGTGTTTACTCTCAAAGGACCCACTCCCTTTAAGTCAAGGACAAATTCAAGCTGCACAGAAAAGGTTATTGACTTCACCTTCACAGATTTGTTGGCCACCTCTCTTTTTCAGCTCTCTGAATCTTCAGCAAATAAAACTGTGCAGCGCTGGTGGAGAATTGTTTGTTCCCTAACGTTGTGGGATTTATTTCACATTATCAGCTGCTGTTACAGTAATTAAAATGTCAAACGAAATAGCTGCTTCTCCTTAAATACTGTCAGCGAACCCTGAGTGTGACCAGTTTTCTTCATAACAGATGCTTGTTGTAGACTCTCGAGCACCAGGCGTGGAACAGTTCATTAAGGAATCTCAAGTTGATTGAAAAACCTACTGACAGAGTATTGAAAATTGTTGAATTATTTTTAATTTTTATTGCTCGTACATGTTTTGCGAGGGCGGAGGTGCCATGCCATTGGCTGGCGACAGGATCTTTGGGTCCCGCCGTTGTCAATGGGGTTTCCAGTTGTTCGCTCCTCCTCTACTCGCAAACTCGCGTTGGGGTGTTGCTATCGACAGGACAGAAAGAACCCGCCAGCGGGAATAGCCAGAAAATCCTGCTGCAGGAGTGAAATGTAACTCTGTTTTTCTCTCTCCACTGATGCCATCTGACCTGATGAGTATTTCCAGTATTTCCTGCTTATATTCCTGTTGGTCACAACCTGAAGTAGTCCTTTTCGACTATCCAATGACCTTGTTTTACTGGGTGCAGCCACCACTTTTTTGCATATACAAAGGACATAATGCCTGCCTCAGGTATGGGCAATGCATGCCGATAATTTGGTCCTTAGCAAAATGGTGGGCAATGCAGCTGTGGACCATAATGCACACACTCCTCATGCAGACCACATTTAAGGCTCGGGGCGCCCAGAAATGAGGGCTGCATAGCTTAAATCTAGCCCAGTGACTATTTTCATAAGAGTAAAATTAATGAAAAAAATAAATGCATTCACGGTGTAAAGTTCCAGGCGAGCAACCACTCGGAAGCGATGACTAAGAAAAACTCCAATTTGTTATACTTGTTATATTACACCTCCTACTCCCTGAAGGGTTCCCCAGACCCAACCAACACTTGGACCGGGATATTTATGTCCCAGAGGCCCCTGGCTTAAGGGGGTTTCTCTGCCCCCTCATCTAGCTAGATCGTACTCAGGTGAGGCTACAGGGACTCTGAGGTGGAAGACCCGTGGCCTACGGACAGGTTATAAGACGTCGGTTTTAGGTGGACTTCAGCTCATCTTCAAAATGAAGTTTGCTTTAACACCAATGGGAGTTGAAGTTAAAAGCTGAAGTTTTCACTACCGGAGGGTGACATGGACAGAGAATAAGTTCATCCAGTTAGTCTGATCTGATATCGGTCTCAAGCTCCGGCAGGTGTTCCAAGACTTAGGTTCACGATGAAAACTGGTTCAAATTGATATGTAGTTCCTCTTGTTAGCAAATGGATTGAAGATTTAATAATGATTTTACATCAATGACCTTGGGATGAGTTCAAAAAGGAGTTGTGCGCTTAATTGTCCCAAAAAGCAAGAGCTGAAAGGCTAGTTATTGGTGGGTTTCTTCAATTACACTGGGGTGGAATTCACTGGCGATGGGTGGATGTGAAAAATGAACGACTGCCTGAAGCCAGTGTGAAAGAAACTCAGGCATGATGTATAATAGATGACCAATATCTCAATTCCCAACTTGTGTTCCTGCTGAAGTTGAATTCCACCCCCACAGTGTCAGCAGAATTTTATAATGCACTAAATTGGAAAATAACTTGGTTTATGTGAAATTGTGGTAATGTAAACTAAAATGTTTTCCCCACTGAACTGAACTAATAAAAAACAGACATGTGAGGCGCTGCCAGATTTGAAATTTCACGTCTCGCAACCAATTATTGCTGTCTTTGTTTCTTGGTGTTAAAATCCCTGTACCCCTGTGAAAATTACTCTGAAGCACAGTCTGGCATTTGCAGCGGATCTAAGCAAATGGTTTCCTGGAACAGACTGATAGATCCACCAGAACGAACTAAACTTGAACTTACTGGAATTAGCTCATCGAACAATAACCTTTTGTCAAGGGGCAAATTAAAACCAACGTCTTAATTCGGAGGCTCCCAGCCAGGAAGTGGAAGGCCCACAATTGTGATTCACCACACGTGGGCAGTTGCATATACTTCTCCACAAAATGAAGGCAAGTATGAAGCTGGCTCAATTGTTTTACTAAACAGGCATCTTTCATGTGTGGAAGCTAATGTACATCAACGGGCACAATCTGCAGTTTACAGAACATTACCTATAGTTGGATTGGAATGTGGGGGGGGGGGGGGGGGGATGCGCTGGCGGGCGGGTGGCTGCAATGACTCATGTAGCATCAGATTTGCCAACATCTCCACAGGGTATGGTGTGCCACAAATAGCCCTAAGTCCACAAAATGAATACCACCACTGTAGTACAATGTAATCTTGATTTTGAAATGGTTTCTTTGTGGGATTCCTTTTTGAGAAAGTACATAACCGACAGCAAAGTGATGAAATTCTGAAAGCGGTCCACCAGTTGACATCAGGCAAGATTGTTTGTACAAGCAAACAATTCCATTCTAACTTAATACTGCTGACAAACATAAGCCAAGGTCATATGGCAGTGTCAGCATTGTTTCCAGAATGAAGCCAATATATGTGCTGCTGTTTCCTGTTTATCTATGCAGTTGTGTTTTGTACAAGTGCCACTCTATGTGTAAGGTTGAGCTGTAACATGTGGCCCCATTGCAGCTTAGTGAAAAGAATTCCATTTAAATTGATTCCCAGCCAATTTGCATTGCCTGTTTAAATTCAACTGGTAACACCTCATCATCCAGTGATCCTCTAAAAATATTAACAATCTTTATTGTCACAAGTAGGTTTACATTAACACTGCAATGAAGTTACTGTGAAATGCCCCCAGTCGCCATATTCCGGCGCCTGTTCAGGTACACAGATGGAGAATTCAGAATGCCCAATTCACCTAATAAGCACGTCTTTTGGGACCTGTGGAAGCACCCGGAGGAAACCCACGCAGACACAGGGAGAAGGTACAGACTCTGCACAGACAGTGACCTAAGCTGGGAATCGAACCTGGGACCCTGAAGCTGAGAAGCAACAGTGCTACCCACTGTGCTACCGTGCTGCCCTAATGATTGTCTCACAAATCTCACAAATGTTGTCAGTCCTCTGGAAATTGGTAACATTTGAACCCTCTTCGTCTCCATAGATTTCCATCCTATTTACATTGAAGTCATATTTTGCTCACTCTATTTCTTGTTTGTGTCTTCCCTGGCGAATGTTTGCTGAAGATAATCACTCTATCTATTACCTTGTACTCATCCTCAGTTTCCATTCTCTTTGTATCTTTAATGATCTTCACCTCCTCTCTCAGGTTGGAATACAGAACAAATGTTTAGACTGTTCAATTTTGCCTCCATTTGCCCTGTTTGTTTTAAAAAATCTCTGTCCCTCTATTTAGAATTTAAATGTTTGACCCCACAAGAGACTCATAACCAAGGTCTGATTGATCTCCCCGTGAGGCTTGTGCGCACCAGTTGAGGGGCAGAGGCCCAACAGTGAGCTCATTTATTGCCCAAGATAAAAGGCGGTCAAGGAGGGAGCTGATATCTCAGGATGTCCCCGCTGGGACTTGGACTATTACTTTGTTATTGCATTTCTTAGTGTGTGGAGGAAATACACACTTTTTGACTCTTCTTTTCAGGACTCTTCATTCACTACAATATTGGCGACGAGGATAAAACAGAACTACAGACAGCACTGCTGGCCATTCCATCTACAGCTGCTTCTCAATGCATTGGAGTAAGGTTTTCACTGTTTCAAAAATGCTACTCTTTGGTAGACTCGACGTGCTTGATGTGAGTGTGGAAGGCAGCACAATACGCGGAGCGTGTGTTCTATTTCTTCAGGGTAAATGTGATTACTGGGGAAAATTGCCAGAAGATGATTATTTTGCTGACTGTGATTGGCTACAGAGGTTTTTTTGGACTGGCAATAGATTTTCAGGATGGGCACTGGGGGATTACATCAGGTTCTGGGGAAGTATCCAGAGGTTTTCCAGGAAGGCCTGGGTAAAATCAAAGATGCCAAGGCCAAGCTACACATAGACCCTGAGGCCCGGCTAAGCATTTCAGGGCACACCCAGTTCCCGACACATTGCGGACAACGATAGAGAATTAACTCAACCACTTGGAAAGCCTAGGAATCATCCGGCGGGTACAATTGGCAGATTGGACAGTGCCTGTAGTCCTGGTCCTGAAACCGGACAAAACCGTCCATGGTGATTATGAGCTAACCGCAAACAAGGCCTCTCGTTTGAACAGATACCCAATGCCATGCATAGAGGACTTCAAGGCAAAGTTGGTTCTTCAAAGTTCTTCTAAACTCTATATGAGTTACACATACCTCAAATTGGAGCTAGACACAGAGTCCAGAAAATTCCGTGACCATTAATACCAACAGAGGCATCTATGAATACACAAGTTTGTCATTCGGGGTGTCATCGGCTTGCACTATTTTCCAGTGAGTCATGGAAAACATCCTCCATGGACTACCGCGAGTGGCGGTCTACTTGGATGATGTCCTGGCCACCGAAGCCACGGAAAAGAAGAACCTGAGAAACCTGGAGGAAGTCCTCCACCGGGTTTTCCATGACAGGCATCTGCCTCAAGAGAGGAAAATGCTGCTGCGCCAAAGAGGTTACATACTTAGGGTATTGTGTCGATCGAGATAGCATGCACACAGTAAAGGAGAAGGTGCAAGCAATCAACACCAAAGAATGTTACTGAGTCGTGACCATTCTTAGGGCTCATGAATTGTTATGGGTAGTATAATCCCTAAGGTGACGAAGAAAATTGATGAGGGAAGGGCTGTGGATGTAGTTTATATAGACTTTAGTATGGCATTTGACAAGGGCCAATGACAGACTGATACAAAAATTAAAATTACATGGGATTTGGGGTAGGCTGGCTAGATGGATACAGAACTGGCTTGGTTATAGAGGACAGAGAGTGGCGGTGGAAGGGTATTTTTCAGAGTAGAGATCTGTAGCTAGTGGTGTTCCACAGGGATCAGTGCTGGGACCTCTGTTGTTTGTAATGTATATAAATGATCTGGAGCAAAATGTGGGTGGTCTGACTAGTAGGTTTGCGGATGACACAAAGATTGGCAGGGTTGCTGATAGTGCTGAGGATACAACAGAATATAGAATAATTGGAGACTTGGGCACTGAAATGGCAGGTGGAGTTTAATCCGGACAAATGCAAGGTGATGCATTTTGGAGCATCAAATCTAGGCATGAATAATACTGTAAATGGCAGAACCCTTAGGAACATTAACATACAGAAGGATCTGGGCATGCAGGCCCACAGATCCTTAAAGTGGCAACACAGGTGGCCAAGGTGATTAAGAAGGCATATGGCAACTTGCCTTCATCAGCTGAGGCATTGAATACAGGTGTTGGGAAATCATGTTGCAGCTGTATAAAACCTTGGTTTGGCCACATTTGGAGTATTGCATACAATTCTGGTCACCACATTATCAGAAGAATGTGGAAGCTTTGGAGAGTGCAAAGAAGGTTCACCAGGATGTTTCCTGGTGTCGAGGGCGTTGGCTATGAGGCGAGGTGGAATAAACTAGGATTGTTTGCACTGGAAAGACGGAGGCTGAGGGGAGACCTGATACAGGTCTACCAAATTATGAGAGGCATAGGCAGGGTGAATAGTCAGAGGTTTTCCAAGGGTGGAAGTGTCAATTACAAGAGGGCACAGGTTCAAGGTGAGAGGGGGAAAGTTTAAGGGTCATGTGGGGGTTAAGTTTTTCACATAGAGACTGATGGGTGCCTGGAACATGCTGCCAGAGGATGTGGTGGAAGCAGGCACATTAGCAACATTAAAAAGGCATCTGGATGGGTACATGAATAGGCAGGAAATAGAGGGATACGGACCGAGTCGTGGTGGAAGGATTTTTTTTCAGTTAGGGTATCATGATCAGCACAGGCTTGGAGGGCCGGAGAGCCTATTCCTGTGCTGTACGTTTAGAACATAGAACAGACAGTGCAGAAGGAGGCCATTCGGCCAATCGAGTCTGCACTGACCCACTTAAGCCCTCACTTCCACCATATACCTGTAACCCAATAACCCCTCCTAATGTTTTTGGTCACTAAGGGCAATTTATCATGTTCAATCCACCTAACCTGCACGTCTTTGGACTGTGGGAGGAAACCGGAGCACCCGGAGGAAACCCAAGCAGACATGGGGAGAACGTGTAGTGACAGCAGACAGTGACCCAGCAGGGAATCAAACCTGGGAACCTGGCGCTGTGAAGCCACAGTGCTATCCACTTGTGCTACCGTGCTGTTCTTTGTAATCTTGTGACCATCTTCACACCACTGCATAAAGTTACTAAAGAAGCATCAAGAATGGATGTGGAGAGCGCCGCAAGAAGAAGCCTTCACCAAGGTAAAGTGGCGGCCGTCGTCTTCAGGGTTATTGAAACATTACAATTCCTCAAAGCCCCTTTTGGTCACTTGCAATGCCTCACCATATAGAATCGGGCAGTATTATCCCAACACATGGATGACAGACAGGAGAGGCCGATAGCCTGTGCTTCACAGACTTTGACCGCTGTGAGTGTAACTATGCCATATTGAGAAAGAAGGGCAGGCCGTCGTCTTTGCGATGAAGAAATTTCACCAGTATGTGTATGTATGGGCTTCGATTCATCATTGTAATGGACCATAAGCCAGTGCTAAGGTTGTTTAAAGATGACAAAGCGATTTTGCCAATAGCATCTGCCTGAATACAGCGATAGGCCCTATCGCGAGTGGCACACAAGAACGTGTTTGAGCATTGCCCGAGCACGCATATTGTAAATGCAGATGCTCTCCATCGGCGCCCGGAGCCGACACGTCCCCCATCTCCACCAAAGACTGACGAGGTCGTATCGACCCAAAACTTTATGGATATCTTGCAGATCATCACCACTCAGGTATGTGACTGGACACAGAAGTACTCAGTATTGGCAAAGTTACGCCATGACGACTTACACGTGGGTCAGTAAGGGAACCTGCCTATGGAGCTGCGGGTTTTTGGGACCAAGCAGTAAGAGCTCTGTGATCTCAAGCCAGGGCAGACAGGCTGTACTTCAAGACTCACACAATGGACACCTGGATGTGTCAAAGATGAAAATGCTAGCCAGAAGCTACATGTGGTGGCCAAGCCTGGATAGTGAGATTGAGCGATTGGCCCAGCAATGCACCACATGCCAGGAGCATCAGAAACTCCCATCAACCGCACTACTCCACTCATGGGAATGGTCGGGCTGGGTCTTGGCTGTGCCTACATGCAGATTTTACCAGGCCTTTCCAAGGCTCAATATTCTTGCTGATTGTGGACGTTCATTCCAAATGACTAGACGTCCATCAAATGTTGTCTGTCACTCCAAAGGCCATAGTCAAGAAGCTACGACTCTCTTTCAGCACCCATGACATCCCAGAGGTATGAGCCATGGACAACGGTACCCCGTTCACCAGTGAAGAGTTTGAACGCATCATGGACACAAACGGGATGAAGCACATTGGGACTACCCATACCACCCTTCCTCAAATGGGCTTGGGAAGTGAGCAGTGCAGACTTTCAAGAAGGGCATGAGGAAACAGGCCACGGGATCCATGGAGACAAGACTGGCGTGCTATTTGCTCAGCTATTGGACTACACCACACCCCACGACTGGAGTGGCACTGGCTGAACTGTTGATGGGCCAGAGGCTCCAAACCTACCTTAGCCTAACATTTCCCAAAATTAGCGGGAAAGTAGAACGCAGTCAAGACCTTCAGAGGAAGAGCCGAGGCAGATGGACACATTTCAGAAGTTTCTATCTGGGGGACGCAGTATATTTCCGTAACTTCAGTTGAACTTGTTAATTTTCAGTATGTATGTACCCTGCAGATTGAACATTAAACCTTTAAAGGTGGTTTACTTAGCCTCAACTAATGTTATTGAGTCATTTCCCCATATCTACTGATTTCCTTATTACACTGAGTTCACCTCTGTAAAAGTTGTATCTGGCTCCTGGTTTATGTTACTACATCATGTTAAATTTGATCTTCCAGTGCTTATATACCCCAGAGGTACAATGACTTCCACTTGCTATGTATTATCTGACTCTCTTACCCTTAATAATAACTCTTTGTATCTGTTTGTTTTGTATGTTAAAACAGATTTTCACCGAGGGAGTTCCCCTTTAGTGAAAGTACACTTTAGTTCCACATTCTAAGTACATGTTTCTCCATTTTCTGATGCTACATTGTGCACAGGATCCAGTGACAATAGCTGCGGTGCCGTTTTGTTTTTAATGATGGCGCAGTCATGTTCAGAAATATGCAACTTAACCACTATGAAAAGCTTAGAATTTATCACTTTTTCGCCGACAATGAAATTCTTCCTCATTCATTATCTCACACTGTGGTAAGCATGCGTGCAGAGAACATTTCCAAAAATTTTGGAATGTTCCCACAGTCTTGGTAACAAAGATCTTTCACACAATTGTGCCTCCGAATGCTCACCAAATGTGGTCAAAGTAGCAAAGCAGCTGTCCTACATTATCCTGACTTGATTTGTTAGTCCCACAGCCTAACTTTAAGCCGAAGCCATGACATTGGTACAACACAAAACCTGCAGCAAATATTTGGAGATTTTCGTAAATGCTTGCGACATGATGACAAATCAATTTTCTTCAATGAGGTTCGGGACACGAGTACAGCGTTCAGCAATTGGGTTGGAAATGAATGCAATCCCGCTTGTGCAAATGCTTAATGCTCTCAAAGCCAAATTATTTTCTCCGCCATTTGAATTGAGTGCTGTAACCCATTGGTTTGATTGACTCTTAGGCCATTTCTCATTCCAGATGTGTTTTAAAAAAAAAATAAAACTGCATTGAAGTGCATGGCTTTACCATTAGAATGAGTCTATGCAAGGGGTGTTATCACAGATTACAGTAACATCTGTAAAAAAGGTAAGGCAAGGGACACTTATGTTGCTCAAAAAGCTGCTGCCAGAGTTGTAAACTAAATAATTTTGGTTTTCTGGTAAGCAAAAAAAGGTATATAAAAAGACTTGTGGAGTATTCCTTACCAAACACCACACTAATATATTTCTGAAATTTGTTTGGCACAAAAATTACCAAAATATTCAAGGTGTTGAAATGCACATTATCTGTGTTTTGGCATCATCCATCCGTTTAATAAGATTGTCACCACCGGTTAGCCATTAAGAAAAACTAATGCCCTCAAAAGCAGCCTGGTGCTTACTAAATAAAATATCAGTTGACCAAGGGTTGTTTACAGAGGTGAGTAAGGTCTCTGATTTGCTCTTGTCTTGGATGTGGATCAGCGGTACGCAACCATAGATTAACTTGAAACTTCTCACATTCTTCTGCTCAATCTATCCATTATTCCACCTGCAGTCGCACTTTTCATAATTCACTTTCATGATAATCCTCAATATTACTTAATACCATCCTGCAGTAAAACTCCTTGAAATAATGTGTAGGTAAATGCCACAGGTTACTTAGAGAGCACTTAACGAACTACAAACAGTCATCCACACTCCAAACCTTAGCCCCGTTGTCTCTCCAAAGATGCTGCCAGGCCTGCTGAGATTGTCCAGCAATTTTCTGTTTTTGTTTCAGATTCCAGCATTCGCAGTTTTAATAATAATATTAATAATAATAATCTTTATTAGTGCCATGAATAGGCTTACATTAACACTGCAATGAAGTTACTGTGAAAATCCCCTAGTCGCCACACTCTGGTGCCTGTTCGGGTACACAGAGAGAGAATTCAGAATGTCCAATTCACCGAACAGCACGCTTTCAGGACTTGTGGGAGGAAACCGGAGCACCTGAAGGAAACCCAAGCAGACATGGGGAGAACATGCAGACTCTGCACAGATAGTGACCCAAGTTGGGAACCGAACCTGAGACCCTGGCACTGTGAAGCAACAATGCTAACCACCTCTGGCCAGAATATCCTATTCCCCATAAATTTGATGTCATCCAAAACTTTACTACCCATGTCTTAACTCACACCAAGTCTGTCAACCCTGTGCTCGCTGATCTACATTGGCTCCTAGTCAAGCAATGCCTTGAATTTAACATTCTTATCCTTGCTCTAAAATCCCTCTACGACCTCGACCCTCCATATCTCTGTACTTTCCTCCAGCCCCACAAACCTCCAAAATCTTTGCACTCGTCTAATTCTGGCCTCATGAACAACCCCAATTTTAACCATTAATCCACTCCACATTTGCCATGCCTTCAGCTGCCTGGGCACCAAGCTGCCCTGCAATTCCCTCCATAAACTTATCCACCTTTCTGCCTCTCCTTTCACCTTTAAGACACTTCTTAAAACCCAGCACTTTGACCAAGCTTGCAGCCATCTGCCCTAACATTGCCTTATGTCACTTGGTGTCGAATTCTGATTCACTTCTGTTAAGGGTCTTGGGGACAGTTTGTGACGCAAAGATGTTACGACAATTCTATTGCATATCCGTTTTTATTTTCTTGTCTATTTATAGAGTTAGCACACAGCCACTTCATAGTGCGTAATGCTGAGCACAGACTTCTCAGAATTCACTGCAGGTTCAGTGAAAGCCTTCATATCACCACTTAAAGCATAAGCTGCATTTATTCCCTCAGGCTGAACATGCCGTTTTAACATGTTGAGAATTTCCACAATTTGGGCACCGTTTTGAAGTTATCTGACCTTGGTGGGGCACGTGTTGATGAGATTGCTAAGATCTCCTTGTCTGTAACCCTTGCACTTGAGCTAGTTGGACAAGCAGTGTCTGCAACCCTAAGTCTAAATGTGTATTGCTGTGCAACTTCTCTGACTCCAACACTGCAGATTAGATTTGGACTGCCAAGGTAACCAGTTTTTCCAATGTGAAGTCGCCACCCTCCATGAGGAGACATTCCCTAATTTGTGAACTTTAAGTCTTTTCGTATTGTTCAATCATCACAAGGTTTTTGACCTGAAGTACTTTTCCAGAGCACCTTTTGGCCTGTTCAAACACAGATGTATCATCTGTGAGTTGCTCAAATACTCATTGTAGTTCTGCTCTGAGACAATGTACAAGTATCATTTTCTTTTGGGTTGCTGCTACATCCAGATTGTCCATCCCTGTAGAGAGCAAGTCGGTCTTGTACCCCAAAATCCATCGCTCCCACAACATGGGAGGATTTCCTGAATCCATCACTCCCACAGCGTGGGAGGATGAAATGAAATTTGCTTATTGTCACAAGTAGGCTTCAAATGAAGTTACTGTGAAAAGCCCCTAGTCGCCACATTCCGGTGCCTGTTCGGGGAGGCTGGTGCGGGAATTGAACTGTGCTGCTGGCCTGCCTTGGTCTGCTTTAAAAGCCAGCGATTTAGCCCTGTGCTAAACCGGCCCCTATTTGCTGATTCCATCGCTCCCACAACATGAGAGGGTTTCCTGGTGATTAAGTGAATGGTTCTAGGCTGGTGGCAGTGAACTTTATTCACCATCCTTGTCAACAATTTGTTAATTATGCTCTGATTTTCTGTATACCATATATATATATGTATATAATTTATCACAGAACAATACAGATATTTCACTTGTTCCAAATCATCAAATGGGCCGGGATTCTCCCCTACCCGGCGGGGCGGGGGGTCCCGGTGTGTCGGAGTGGTGAATTCTCCGCACCTTTAGAGGCCAGGCCCTCACATTGAGGGGCCAGGCCCGCGCCGGAGTGGTTCCCACTCCGCCGGCTGGTATGAGCGGCCTTTGATGCCACACCAGCCGGGGCCGAAAGGACTTCGCCGGCCGACGTAAGTCCGCGCATGAGCCGGAGCATCAGTGGCTGCTGACGTCATACCGGCGCATGCGCAGGGAGGGGGTCTCTTCCGCCTCCGCCATGGTGAAGGCCATGGCGGAGGCGGAAGAAAAAGAGTGCCCCCATGGCACAGGCCCGCCCGCCGATCGGTGGGCCCCGATCGCGGGCCAGGCCACCGTGGGGGCACCCCCCAGGGTCAGATCGCCCCACGCCCCCCCCAGGATCCCGAAGCCCACCCGCGTCGCCAATCCCGCCGCTCAGGTAGGTGGTTTAAACCACGCCGGCGGGAGAGGCCTGTCAGCGGCGGGACTTTGGCCCATCTTGGGCCTGAGAATCGCTGCGGGGGGCCCGCCGACCGGCACGGGGTGATTCCCACCCCCGTCGAATCTCGGGGGGCAGAGAATTCAGGACACGGCGGGGGCAGGACTGACGCCGGCCCCGGGTGATTCTCCGACCCCCCCCCGGGGGGTCGGAGAATCCCGCCCACGGTTTATTTACGAAAACATCACAGAACTCATAGGATTTTCTACACACATCATCACAGCGCAGAGCCTGAGGTCTTCTCTGAAATCTTCTCAGTTTGCTTCACTCTCTAGCTCCCTCCAGTCCCCCACCCCACAGGATTAAGCAAGTGAATACAATTACATAGATTAGTTGCCAGAATAACATAATCAGACACAGATCAATTAAACATTACACCAAGGTAGTCCACGATCTCCCTGCCACGTGTTTGACCTCACTTTGCCGAACCTGACTTCCTTGCCAGGACATCACAGTATGGTCCCGGTGATATCCTGGACAGTTGCATGCCTGTTAAATAGTTCCCCTTCAGTGGGGTATTCCTGCAGTACCAGCAATGGCCACAGCACCCAAGGTTGCTCCTGGAACGAGTGAGCTGTTGGCCATTTTTAAAAATTCATTTAAGGGATGTGGGCGTCGCTGGTTAGGTCAGCATTTATTACCTATCCCTAGTTGCCCCTCAGAAGGAGGTGGTGAGTTGTGTTCTTGAACTGTTGAAGTTTCTGAGGTGCAGGTCCACCCACAGTGCTGTGAGGGAGGGAATTCCTGGATTTTGACCCAGCAACAGTGAAGGAACGGAGATATATTTCCAGTGTATTGCCCTCAGCTGTCAGAGATAAAACCTCCTCCCAGGTAGGGTCATCTGTGCCGTCCTGAGGTAATTGACAGCCTGATGACCATTAAATCTCTGCAGGATGACTCGACCAAGTGGAAGTGGGCTCACCCCCAACTTTTTAAATAGACGGCACCAGGAATGCAAGGATATATGGTCAAGAAACAAACTTTAAAACTTGTTTTCCAATCTTCTCTCACCCTCTGACGTGCTGACTGCCCTCTGGTATCATCAATTGGTTGTTCCTTTTTAGTTACAGTCACTTGCACACACAAATGCACAGAATGGAGATGTGCATGACTATTTCAGCAAAACATGTCCACTTGTTAAAGTGGGTACCAAATTGATCATGGAAGGGTTAGGGCCCGATCGAATTGCCTTGTTGTGCCCAGCAAGTGACAAGGCAACTAAATCTCGTGAGGGGCCTCTTGCGGGATTTGCGCTGCTCAGGCACAAGATCTAACGAGATCATGAAGGACATCGCGATTTGGTTCTCACCCTTTCCGGGTGGGATCCAGATTCACATACTTAATTGAGCACTTAGGCTCACGTAAATAGGTCAGCGCCGGATTCGCCCCAGACCCAGGATCGAACGCTTGCCATGGGAGACCTCACCATGCCGCTGTTTTGCACTGGTCCACAAAACGTGGATCAAGTGGAATGGCACCTGGGGGGGGGGGGGGGGGGGTCTCCCCCAAGCAGGGGGGGGGGTCTCCCCCAAGCCATCGGAGGCCCCCAGATGGTCAGGCTCTGGGCAGGATGTGACCTTGGCACTGCCGCTGCCACTCGGATACCTTGCCACTGCCAGTCTGGCACCCTGGCTGCGGGAAGTTTCCTGGGTGCCAGGTTGGCAGTGTCAGGCTTCAGACACGACGGTGACCTTCCCTTATGAGGTGGGGTGGGGGTGGACTCGAGGACCCCCTACCAATAAGTTGGGCCATTGGGGGAGCCTGGAGGTGTCTGGGCTCCAGAGGTCAGGGCGGCATTCCAAAATGTCACCCCAATCTCTTCCTGTACTGACAGGCCAAGCTCATCTGTGCAAGGAATGAAGGAGAGCAAGGCCTTGTCAGGACGTCCCTCGCCAAGGCCAAACAGTGTCCTCTTTGGTAGCGGGGTCGTTCTCGGAGCTGCAGGCGCCAAGAAACATCCTGCTACATGCTCCCAAATCGGGACTTTGTTTTTCTACCATTAAATCGCACCCAAAATATTTCAGACATCTTTTCAGGAGTCAAATACCATGGGGCTAGACCACATGGGGAAGAAAATAGGTAGCTTAGCTCTTTACATATTCATGTTATCGTGATAACTGGTTGCATTTGAAACACATGTGCTATTGCCTTTATTCCTTTGCTTTCTGAATTCCAAGCTAAGAGGTAAACGTGTTTTTTGATTGGCTTTAATTTCTTCAAGGCTGGAAATGGATATGTTTTCAACTCTCTAATGAACACCATGTTGGAGCTGGTTTCTCCTGTCCAAATAGTACAGATTGGTGAAAAATAAGGTCACATTCATTTTCGTTTGTCAGACAAATGATGAATAACAGATGGTACAGCCCGGATAATATGACATGTTGTTAGTAAAGGTTGAAGTTAATCAGTAATAGAACCCTTGGTTTGCTTGACCAGTGCCTCATGAAAGCAATCGAATAATTGTTGATTTGATTCCCTGTTTAAATCTCCACATCACTGATGTCAAGAGCAGAGTGATGCTAAGATACTCCAATATTGAACCTTGGAAAGGTTTCCCATTATGGGGTTCACGTGGAAAAACAATTTAACACACCATCAACGGACTGCACTGCACAATTGTTAGAATCACTGCTCACAAACATAGCTCCATTTTCTTGTCAACACAGCAGGGCAAGGTTAGCCTTACGGCGCCGAGGTCCCAGGTTCGATCCCGGCTCTGGGTCACTGTCCTCCCCGCGTTTGTGTGGGTTTCGCCCCCACAACCCAAAAAGATGTGCAGGCTAGGTGGATTGGCCACGCTAAATTGTCCCTTAATTGGAAAAAATGAATTAGGTACTCTAAATTTATAAAAAAAACACAGCATACTGTGCATACTTGGTGAGGCAAAGCTGGAATGAGCTCTTTACAAACAAGTCCACAAAATTGTGACAGGGAGCATCTTTTCTCCTGATCTAATTTTAGGGTGATTAGTGTTTGATAGCCTTTCGATGTCAAAGCTGTAGAATATTCTCACTTTCGGTAAGTTTTCTGCATTTTGTTGTTGTATTTAATCTTACCCCTTTCACAATATGTTGATACCTCTGACTGAGCTGTGAAATCCATCCCCTTCCATTCAAGCAGGGTTTCATCCGCGTGACAGCCACCCACCCACCCTCACCCCACCTTGCCTCATCCACAATATCATTACAGCTAATAAACAAAAACGAACAACAACCCAGGGATTTCTCTTTTATTACGCTCCTGTATTATCTTTTATTACCCTTCTCTGTGTGTTTTGATATACTATGTAGTGTAATATGTGTTATTCAAACCTTGGTTACTGATGAGGTCTTCTGAATCTCGATGAAAAAGACTCGAACTTGTCCAGTGGTAACAAAAGGTTTATTGAGTAACGATAACAATAATTGTGTGAGCTCTTTACTTTAACATTGATACTAGTGATAAGGTTAACAAGATCTAACTACAGTAACTATGCGTAACTACACTAACCATCTGAGCTAATCTGATACTCATGTCCTGGTCACAGTCCATCCAAAAGACCCAATGTGGTTTCTTTTATACCCCTGTTGGTCCTGCCCTCTAATGATCATCTGGTGCTACTGATTACACATTAACCCCTTATGTACATGCACATACAGAGACCACTACAATTTCCTTCCCAGATCATTTCTCGCAGGGCCCAGAAAATCGACTGGAATTCCTGAAGAGTCCAACATGATCCGTGAGGAATGGTAACGTTCTCACCACTACACTCTGGCACTTGTATATTGACTGCTGCAAAGTGCAGGAGCGGGGAATTCACTGGGGAATTGTTTATTCATTGTTTTGACTATGTATTGAAGAAGTGTTCTTTCAACGTTGAAAAGATTACTGTGCGAACTGGGATTTTCCTCAAAACTGCTCGCACTCGGCTGCCAAGGTCACTTGGAAGCTGGTTTTTCATTGCGCTTCTAGTTGCTGGGTAGGATTGGCCCAAGGAAATTTCCAGTAATGTTCCTGAAAAACAAGTTTGTCCCTAAACTCACATCTGTACGAGCTCAAAATGTCAGGAACAACGGACAGGAGCAAAATTCTCAGCCGATTACACCAGGCAGCACGGTAGCATTGTGGATAGCACAATCGCTTCACAGCTCCAGGGTCCCAGGTTCGATTCCGGCTTGGGTCACTGTCTGTGCGGAGTCTGCACATCCTCCCCGTGTGTGCGTGGGTTTCCTCCGGGTGCTCTGGTTTCCTCCCACAGTCCAAAGATGTGCGGGTTAGGTGGATTGGCTATGCTAAATTGCCCTTAGTGTCCAAAATTGCCCTTAGTGTTGGGTGGGGTTACTGAGTTATGGGGTTAGGGTGGAGGTGTTGACCTTGGGTAGGGGGTAGGGTGCTCTTTCCAAGAGCCGGTGCAGACTCGATGGGCTGAATGACCTCCTTCTGCACTGTAGATTCTATGTAAATTTCCCAACACTCCGCTTCCCAGGCCAGGGTGAGACCGAATTGCAGCACCCTTATTGATATTAATCAGTTAAAACTAACTGCCTGAACCAAGAGTAGGGAATTACACCTTGAATAAGATGGTCTCTTTAGTGCTCTGCTACACCACATTGTGCATTGATGCATGAAACCATGGAGGGAGGATCGAGTCTCGTGATACTGTCAATGGTCTTGAAAAATCTTGGGTGGCAATAAGCTTCCGAGAAGATTTCTTTATCCGAGAGAAGATTTCAGTAGTCAGCTGGCTCCAACACCCAAATGGTCGTTGCAATGAGATGTATTTAGAATATGGATGCAAAGTATTCTGATTACAGCCATTTGTTTGCAGCTAAAACTCATAACAAGGAACAGAATGAGGAATTTCAGGAAGAACAACTGCTGTGGTGTCCCATTAAGCCAGTGTGGCTTCGCTTGGTCAAACATTTGTAAAGCTTTAGAAGGTTAACTTGTACGAAGATGAAAACTTAATTGGACATTACCTCAGACAATCCATTGAATCCCTGCAGTGCAGAAAGAGGCCATTTGGCCCATCAAATCTGCACCAACCTTCTGAAAGAGCACCCTACCTAGGCCCACTTCCCTGTCCCATCCCCGAAGCCCTGTAACCCCATCTAACCTTTGGACACTGAGGGCTAATTTAGCATGGCCAATCCACCGAACTTGCACATCCTTGGACTGTGGGAGGAAAATCATGCAGACAAGGGGAGAATGTGCAAACTCCACACAGACAGCCACCCAAGGTTGGAATTGGACCCGGGTCCCTGGCGCGGTGAGGCAGCAGTGCTAACCACTGTGCCACCGTGCGGCCTCTAATCATAGCAGCCGTTTTAAGAGACCTTAAACTGGTTGGTTCACAATTCCCTTAAGCAGAGTTATTAACACTCGCCGCAGACCACGTTATCCTTACATCTGCATTTCCCATGTTGGAGTATATTCCACCCGAGAGCGCGAATATCAATCTTTCAGGCAGAATGGGCTGAGGAGGATAGCAAGCAGAGATAAAGAGTGAATTGAGAAAACAAGCCAAAGAAATAAACAGAGGAAGCAGAGATAAACAAATCAGCAAAAAGATAAACAAAGACGGAAGCAAGAAGTTGACATATGCATAAATAAAGGAGGAAGCAATGTAAACAGAAAGGAAACCAACTAAGTTATAAAGAGAAGCAATTAAGATAAATCGGTCCGAGAGGAGTTTCAGATGTCCTACATCATGGTGACGAGCAAAGTTTTCAGAAAAAACTGTTCAGAGCAATTTCCATCTGTCACCTATCTCTGTATCTTCCTCCAGATACACAGCCTTAAACTCTTAATTTCTCCAACTCTGGCCTCTTGTGTATCCCCACCCCCACACTCCCATACCCATTATTTGCTTCATCATGCATTGCCGCACTGCTAGCTGCTGGAATTCCTTCCCTACACCCGCCCATGTCCCCATCTCATTTGTCTCCTCGAGATCCTTCTTAAAAGCCATCTCTTCAACCAAGAGTCTGATCAGTTCAATCTCTTTCTTTGGCTCAGCGGCCATTTTGTTTTGATTCGCTTTCTGCGGAGTGCTTTAGGTACAAAATGCAGACTGTGGCTGTCGTTTCCAGATGGTCAATGCATTTCTTTAAACATTTTCCCTTGTTCTGTAACATTTTCCCAATCAAAATGGCAACTCAGAATGCTACTCTACATTGTTCACCAATTGGCTTGAGGGGTTCTCGAAAGGATGTCAATTTTGCAAAGGCATACAATCGGACACATTTTTAATGAATTTAATTTAATTTTTTTAAATGAATTTAGAGTACCCAATTATTTCGTCCAATTAAAGGGCAGTTTAGTGTGGCCAATTCACCTACCCTGCACATCTATCGGTTTTGGAGCTGAGACACGTGCAGACATGGGGAGAATGTGCAAATTCCACACGGACAGTGACCCGGGGCTGGGATCGAACCCAGGTCCTCAGTCCCGTGATGCAGCAGTGCTAACCACCACACCATGGTGTCGCCCCACTCAGTACGTTTTTGAGCATGTTGTGAAGTTTTACTTTGAACTGGTGTAGTTGGTCCCTACTTTTGTTCATTCAAATACAGTGTGTCCTTGATCAGGTCTCTGATAAACAGCAGACATACAGGAGTTTGGCACTCTTATTGGGCAGCTACTTGTTGCAATGTTCCGGATGGGAAGTCCCACCCATGACAGGCTTGAAATCATCCTTCACAGATAAGTTCACCATGCTCATTAAGACCTTGGAGGTGGGGTGACACGGTGGTGCAGTTGTAGCACTGTTGCCTCACAGTGCTGAGGACCCAAGTTCGATCCTGTCCTCGGGTCACTGTCCATGTGACGTTTGCACATTCTCCCCGTGTCTCACCCCCTACAAACCCAAAGATGTGCAGTTTAGGTAGATTGGCCACGCTACATTGCCCCCTAATTGGAAAAAAATAAATTGGGTACTCTAAATTAATTTTTTTTTAAAGAACTTGAAGGGGGTGAAGTGAACCTACCTCATCATTTTGTGCATACAGATGAGTAATTATTTCCTTGACCTTTGCACTTCTTCTGCCCTTTGTTGGCGCTTTAACCAAAGGCACTCCTGGCATTCTTCTTGGATTGCATTTTTAAACTAAGATTGGAACTTTAGTCTGTACTTTCTATCACTTTGGGCACAAATGCTTCAATATGCTGTTTCCATCTCATTTTTGCATATAACAAAAATACACAGGAAAAAGGTGTGGTAATGTGTGGTCCAATCATCAATCAGCAGTTCATCAGCCAAGTGTAACTTCCATCTAAAGAGGGCTGCCCGATGAATGTACATTTCTTAGTTTTTTCCAGTTTTCCTCAGTTTATTTCCAACCCAAGCCTTAAAGGCATATCACACCAAACCTTAAAGGCATATCACCTATCTGATGAATACATTCACCACATTCACCCCCTGTTTAAAAAAAACACAAAGTCCGTCGGGGGTGACGTGGGATCAAATGTTCAGTCTATCAGGAGGCCTGATCGTCCTCTTTGACCTCCTCAGCTCAGGCAGTGGTACGGTGGGCACATACGCCATCGATGATGGTATATCCAGGAGCACAGCGGTCGGAGCTTCCGTCTGGTGTGTCGAAGAAGGTAGGGGAGCAGGGGCCGGGTGGGAGGCTGGGGGGGGGCGACAGTGCAGGCGCAGGGGGGGGAGGAAATGAGATGTGGGAGGGGCGCGGTTGGTGGCGACTGGTGACACGGTGTTGCAGGGGGAAACATTGGCGGGGGAACCAGCGGGCGCCAGATCCCGTAGGGAAACCGTATCTTGCCGTCTGTCAGAATGCGCGACGTAGGCGTACTGGGGGTTAGCATGTAGCAGCTGGACCCTATCGAATAGGGGATCCATCTTATGCCTCCTCACATGCCTCCAGAGAAGAACAGGTCCTGGAGTTGTCAGCCAGGAAGGAAGCGAGACCCCGAGATGGACCTCCTAGGGAAAACAAACAAGCGATTGTGAGGGGCCTCGTTCGTGGCCACGCAGAGGAGTCATCTAATGGAGTGGAGCGCATCGGGTAGTACCTCCTGCCAGTGGGGAATTGGGAGACTTCTAGACTGGAGAGCCAGAAGGACAGCCTTCTAAACCATCGCGTTCTCCCTCTCCACCTGCCCGTTCCCCTGCGGGTTGTAGCTGGTAGTCCTGCTCGAGGCGATGCCCTTACAGAGCAGGTACTGATGCAGCTCGTCGCTCATAAACGATGTACCCCGGTCACTGTGGATGTAAACGGGTAAGCCGAACAGAGTGAAGATGCTGTGCAGTGCCTTTATAACAGTGGCCGAGGTCATGTCGGGGCAGGGGACAGCGAATGGGAAGCAGGAGTACTCGTCAATGACGGTTAAGAAATAGACATTGCGGTTGGTGGATGTAAGGGGCCCTTTGAAGTCGATACTTAAGCGCTCAAAGGGCCTGGAGGCCTTCACCAGGCGAGCCTTGCCTGACCGATAGAAGTGCGGTTTGCACTCCGCGCAGACTTGGCAATCCTTGGTCATGGCCCTGACCTCCTCGGTGGAGTAGGGCAGATTGCGGGCCTTAATGAAGTGGGTGTGGTGAACGTATTGCAGTAACCATTCACCATATATGTAACTGTACCACGCTGTTGCCCATGAGGGCTCCACCTATGGACCATTGTACGGTATTACCTGTGATATATCATGTTGGTGCCTTTGTGGGCTCCGCCCCAGGCTCCTCCCCTTGAGGAATAGCCCTGTAGGCGGCTCTCAGTAGCAGAGCAGTCGCAGGCAGGCACTGTTCTACTCGATTAAAGCCACAGTTTACATCTACACTCTGTTTCGCGTGAATTGATGGTCGCATCAGGGGGCAAGCCGGGTGACCCCGGGATGACAGAGGTCATTGTGGATAGCCTGCAGTCGAACCTCTTGCGTGCTGGCGCACGTACCGTGGGACAGAGCATCTGGGGGCTCGTTGAGCGCCCCCAGGTGATACTTAATATCATAGGTGTAGGTGGAGAGTTCGATTTTCCACCTCAAGATCTTATCATTCTTGATCTTGCCCCGCTGTGCATTGTCGAACATAAAGGCGACCGACCGCTGGTCGGTGACGAGGGTGAACCTCCTACCGGCTATGTAGTGCCTCCAATGCCGCACAGCTTCCACAATAGCTTGCACCTCCTTCTCGACAGCTGAGTGCCGGATCTCGGAATTGTTGAGGTTTCTAGAAAAAAACGCAACTGGCCTACCCGCCTGGTTGAGGGTAGCAGCCAGGGCGACGTCTGACGCATCGCTCTCGACCTGGAAGGGAATGGTTTTGTCCACCACGTGCATAACGGCCTTAGTGATATTGGCCTTGATACAGCTGAAGGCTGAACGGGCCTCAGCTGTCAGGGGAAATGTCGTGGTCTTAATAAGTGGTCGGGCTTTGTCCGCATAATTGGGGACCCACTGGGCATAATAGGAGAAAAGCCCCAAGCACCGTTTGAGGGCCTTGAGGCTGAGGGGAAGAGGGAGTTTCGTGAGGGAGTGCATGTGGCCGGGCCGGGCCCTAGGACCGCGTTTTCCACGACATAGCCGAGGATGGCTAGCTCGGTTGTGCAGAAAACGCATTTTTCTTTGTTGTAAGTGAAGTTGAGGGCCTGGGCGGTCTGGAGGAACTTCTCAAGGTTGGCATTGTGGTCCTGCTGATCATGGCCACAGATAGTGACATTGTCCAAGTGCGGGTAAGTAGACCGCAGTCCGTACTGGTCCACCATTCGGTCCATCGCTCTCTGGAAGACCGAGACCCCATTAGTAACGCCAAAAGGGACCCTAAGGAAGTGGAAGAGGCGGCCGGCTGCTTCAAAAGCCGTGTAGTGGCGATCTTCCGGGCGGATCGGGAGCTGGTGGTAGGCGGACTTCAGATCGACCGTGGAGAAAACCCGTATTGCGCGATCTGATTAACCATCTCCACTATGCGGGGAAGGGGTACCCATCAAGCTGCGTGAACCGGTTTATGGTCTGGCTGTAATCCACGACCATCCAGTTCTTTCCTCCGGACCAGACTACCACCACCTGCGCCCTCCAGGGGCTGTTGCTGGCCTCGATGACCCCCTCTCTCAAGAGTCGCTGGACCTCTGACTTGATGAATGTCATCTCCTGGGCACTGTACCACCGGCTCCTGGTGGCGATGGGCTTACAGTCGGGGGTGAAGTTCGCGAAGAGCGAGGGGGGGCGACCTTCATAGTTGCGAGGCTACAGACCGTGAGGGGGGGGTAAGAGTCCGCCGAACTTCAGGGTCAGGCTTCGGTGACTACATTGAAAATCCAGACCAAGCAGTAGGGGCGCGCAGGGGTGAGGGAGGACATAGAGTTTAAAGCGGGCGTATTCAGCGCCCTGAATCGCGAGGTTCGCGATACAGTACCCCTGAATTCGGACGGAATGGGACCCAAAGGCGAGGAAGATTGTTTGGGAGGCAGGGTAGGTGTGCAGGGAGCAGCGCCTTACTGTTTCTGGATGCACAAAACTCTCTGTGCTCCCAGAGTCAAAGAGACAGGGGGTCTCGTGCCCGTTGACCTGGATGACCATCATGGAACTCCGCAGGTGCTTCGGCCGTGACTGGTCAAGGGTGACTGCTCCAAGCTGCAGGTAGTCTGTGTCATCCGGGGAATCGGAGTCACAAAATGGCCGCCCCCATCGGTCGCACGTGTTGGGTTGAGCAGAAGATGGCGGCCCCATGAATTGCACAAGGCGGATGACGCGTTGAAAAAGGGCGTGTCCAGCAGGCACGCAGCCATGTTGCGGGGCCTGTGAGTCCATTGGTCGGGCCTGCTGAGTTTTCTGCTTCTGGGCCTTCGGTCTGGCCAGGCAGATTCTAGCGAAATGCCCCTTTTGCCGCAGTCGCTACATGTCGCGGAGTGGGCTGGGCAATGCTGTCTTGGATGTTGGCCCTGACCACAGAAGTAGCACGACGGTCCCCCGTTCTGGGCGGGCAGCCGCGTGGCACAGGCCTGTGGCGTGGTCGGGACTGGTGATGTCCGTGTGGGGCTCGCAGGGTCCGCGCCGAGGTTCTGGTAGGCCACCTCTAACGACGTGGCTAATTTGACCATTTCCTGCAGGTCGTTTGCCCTATTGTCTAGGAGTCGCACCCTGACGTGGTTCGAGTGGATTCCAGCCACGTAGGTGTCCCGGATCTGTAGCTTCATGTGGTCCTCTGCCGACATAGCTTGGTAATTGCGAGCATGGTGAGCTTTTCCAAATACTCATCCGACGATTCCCCGGAGCACTGCCGGTGGGTAGAGAGTAGATGCCGCCCGAACACCTCATTGATGGGCTTGATAAAGCGCTTCTTTAGAATCTCGACTGCAGCATCATACGAGGCTGCCTTCTCAATTAAACCGGAGAATCTGTGGCTCACCCAGGCGTGGAGGAGGTGCAGCTTGCGAGTTGCGAGGATAGGTGCTTCTGAGGAGCCGATACATGCCTCGAAGCAGCGAAGCCAGTGCGAGAAGATCTCTGGCTTGAGAGCGGGGTCCATAGTGTCGTTGTTTGTGTATTAAATTAATGTACCATCAATTATGACACAAGAGTAAGATCAAGTGAATGAAGGCTTTAATATGCAAAGAACTTAGCTAGCCAGAGACTTCAGTACAAACTGAGCGCCACCCACTGGACGCAACATTATATACAGCACCGGGGAGGCGGTGCCAAGGGCGGAGCCCACCGAGGTTCCAACCTAAGCCTTAAAGGTATATCACACCAAACCTTAAAGGCATATTACCTATCTGGTGAATACATTCTCCACATACCTCATGATCATGAGTGTCTGATCATGTGCCTTTGCAAAGTTGACATCCATTCGAGAACCCATCACGCTAATTGGTGAACAATGTAGAGTAGCTTTCTGAGTTGCCATTTTGATTGGGAAAATATTACAGAAAAAGGGACAAAATCCAGGCTTGGGCTGACAAGTGGCAAGCAACATTCGCGGCACACAGGTTCCACGCAATGACCATCACCAAAAGGAGATAATCAAACCATCGCCCCTTGCCATTCAATGGCATTACCATCACTGAATCTCCCACTATCAACATCCTGGGGTTACCATTGACCAGATACTGAACTGGTCTAGCCATACTGTGGCTACTGGAGAAGTTCAAAGGCAAGGAATCTTACGGCAAGTAAATCACCTCCTGACTCCTCGAAGCCTCTCCAAAATCTACAAGGCACAAGCCAGGGGTGTAATGGATTATTCTTCCCTTGACTGGATGAGTGAAGCTCCAACAAAACTCAAGAAACCTGACACAAAGTGGTAGCAAGTACGGAGTAAAGTTACAATCTTAGTTTAACTTGGCATCCCTTCCACAAACATTCGCTCTTTCCACCACCATTGTACAGTGGCAGACATATGTACCAACTACAAGATGCACTGCAGGAACTCACCAAGACTCCTTAGTCACCAGCACCTACCAAGCCCACAACCACTACCATCTAGAAGGACAGCAGATACATGGGAACCCCACCACCAAAACGTTCCTCTCCCATCCACTCAGCATCCCGACTTGGAAATATATTGTCGTTCTTTCACTGCCACTGGGTCAAGAGTCCTGGACCTCCCTCCCCAACAGCACTATGGGTGTACCTACAGAGACTGCTGTGGTTCAATAAGGCAGCTCACCACCATCTTTCTCAAGGACATTTAGGGATGGCCAATGAATTCTGGCCCAGCCTGCGAAGACCACACCCTTGAAGGAATAAAGAGAAATTTGATGACTCACAGAGATGGTTCAAATTTGAAACAGTAACCATGAAACACGTTACTTCAGTGGCCAGTGTTCAAGTATGGACATGTTGCAAGAGCATACATATCTCATTCTGCACACATTCGGCAGTCACAGATATACAGATGTCCAGCAGAGGTCATTGGAGAGTAATGAGAAGCAGGAATGACGCCCAACATTTTCTCCACCCTAGCCTGGAGACTCTGAGGAACTGACTCAGTGCAGGCCAAGGATCAGGCTTGGAACCTTCCTTCTTTGCATGGCTTATTGCCAACCACACTGTGCAATGCATTTATCCAAATGTTTCAGGGGAAGTGGTATTTCAGAGTTCCTTGACAGTTTAGAATGTATTCTTTGTGAGACTGGGTGTACCATTTGCAACCACACAGGATTCTTACTTACAGTGTTCTTGTTATTCAGAAAAATAGCTGCAGTTAGTAAGAGATTATATGGACTGCAGTCGAGAAGCAGATGAAAGTAGATTTGACGAACCACACTGGCCGAGATGTGAGACTGCTCGCCCCCACCACTAAGATTAAAGGGCGAGGAGCTATTTGTGCATTTGCAGTGTCACAAGTATACTTAATGTTTTGAAAGATTGACTCAAAAGTCATTCATTGGCTTAATTAGGCCACATATCCATGTGGTTTTGAGCGGGACAAACCAATCGGCTGAAGGCAAGAGGTATCGGAACACAAAGTTAGCACGTGTGAAAAATAATCATCCTCAAATAATTCTTTAATACAGTCTCTGTATCATTAAAGCGGAGAGAATAACCTTCCGTCCATCTTCACAAATAATTGACGGATAAACGATTCATTTCAATACAATATTTTTCAATGTTTCTTTTCTATCCAAGGCCAACGTTGCTCCCTCCCACTCAAAAAAGAATCCCAAATGTGTCGATCGCTAATGCATTTAACCTTCAGCAGGCGAAGATTGTCAGGCACCAAATTTAGTCTACCTCAGATACTGAAGAAAGCAGGACTGGCCGTGAGCATTGATTCAAAAGATATTCCAATGGTGCCTCAGAGTTTAGCTTAATTGCAAGGAGGTTTAAAGGAAAGGGGGAGAAAAAATTCCCAAGATCCCTGTATATTTTTATACCACTTGGAATAACTGTGTCTTTCAGAAAGTGCCTGGCCAGCTGCTGATACTGCATTCCAACTCATATAATTTTAATTCCAGCAGTTCCACTGTGTTTTCCCAGCATGGGATTCACAGCTCTGCCAAGACCTCAGTCTTGTGACTGAGGTCTGTGCAAGGTCATACTGAGGTACAGATTTTAACGCCAGTGTTTAGCGAGAGGATTTCTACCCCACAGACCATATTCTTACCATTTCACTTTGAGACGTTTGTTGCATTTTTTCTTAATGGATTCATTTACATTTGCAGCAATTTGAGAGTAAAGCCACCTTTGAAAAAGCAAATCTACTTTTCAATAATCGACAGAAACTGATTCATTCAGAATGGAACGGCTGCAGTTCAATCAAAAACAATTCCTCTGTGAAAATGAAAAATGTTCTGTAGGAATGAAATCGCATTTAACGAGGAAGCTACAAGATTATTTTTTCCCTTTTACCTTCCCAGGGTACTAATGATTCATTTGGGTAAGTGTATGGTTTCAACTTGCTTCTCGTGCCTTGCCCAAGTGGCTGTGCTGCATGCACTGCGAGCCTGTGAGTCACAGCAGGCTATTTGGCTTGAAGGGGCGTCACACCAGGGCCTGATCCTTTTCACAGAGGACCTTCCAATTGAAGATACAGAATTTTCCTGAGGAGTGGAAACCGGGAACTCAGAGCAAGGCTCCCAAACTATTTGATCACCCCCCCCCCCCCCCCCCCCCCCCCCATTCGACTGGGGAATGGTTTCAGAATTGGGGGTCCTGTTTAATAGGGCAACAAGGCAAGGGGTGGAGAATCCATCCTCCTCCTGACTGCCCCCCAATGAAGTCCAATGTGGGGAAGGTCAAAGTTGGCCTTTCCGCCCACCCCCCAGGCTAATTGAGGCTGTTAAGTGGCCAGTTAAGGGCCACATCACATGACTACTAGCATTCTACCAGCAGCAGGGCAACCAGACCATGTGGGCCGGATGAGGGTAACCCTCCTGCTTGATTGCCCTTTGCCCAACAGCAGGCCCCGGCTGTGGCTGAGAACCACCATCCTGCTCACCCCACCTCCCACCCTCACCAACTTGACACTACCATCAGAACTCCACACCTGCTCATACTGAAGAACTGCCCGTCTTTGATTTACCTGAAGCTCTTGGAGTTGGGATCCTTGTCCTGAGAATCTCGATCGCAGGCAGGTAAATGGCTGAGTGGGTATGGTGATTGTGGTGATTGTCCCTTTAAGGGCAACATGGCAGAAGAGGGTCACCTGGCATGCGGGGCCAATTGGGACTGAGAGTGGGTAAACACCCCGAGGGGGTGGAGTCCACTCTTGGGCAGAAGGCATGTAGATTCAAAGACAAGGAGGGACTAGGGAAGATGGGTGGGCTGCTCTAGAGCAGCTGTGGGGCTGCTGGCCTGTGTATAGCTTTTCTTATTAATAAATTCCTTTCCTGTTTCAAATGTAGTCCGTGAGTGTGCATCATTGCAGTAGGCTTAAATCTCATATGGGCTCCTGAAAATGGCTACTGTGGAGTTGCCAGCAGCTCTCTGGCCAGCAGACTGGACCACCATCAACATTAAATTCAGCCCCGCATCCAGAGATGCTGAGGTCAATTGTACGCTCCCTTGAATTTGATCAAACAGCTCATTACCACACAATGGTGCCTTTTTCTAATTGAGCCATTCCGGGAGTTACATTCAAAACTTCAAGGTGAAGGTATTAAATCTGCTTTTTCACAATCAATTCAGGTAGTCATGTTCTTTTTAAACAGTAATAGTAAAGCTAAATTTATTTGTGAATATCTTGGTGCTGGAGGTTATCACCGTCTATGATTCACTCACTTTAGGCAGAGAAATATAAGTTGCATTTTTTGCCTGTTTTGATGAAATTCAGTATTATTAGCGCTCTCAGAGCTGTAGTTGCTTCGTCGTATCTGGCATTCACATGTGTTTCCTGTTTTTCCAGTGAGTTCCATGCAGCACCAAGCCTTTGGGAGTGAGTGTCCAGGATTTTCCTGAAAGGAAGGAGTGCTTTGTTCATTGCTATCATGGGAATGTTTCAAATTTAGACATTTAAACACCCTCCTGTGTTTCAAATGGGTCAATATCGTATTAACACATGAAATTAGTACAGTTTGAGACACTGTGAAGGTTTTATGAGAACGAGATGCAGTTTACAGGTATCAACCATAATCACGAGCTGATCTGTGGCGAGGCTGTTTATAAAGTTATAGATAATGGTGTAGGCATCAAAATAGTTAATTACAGTCTTCTGTAAAATTAAGCATCGCATTTTGTATTTTTAACTGACAAACAAGAATGGAAATGCACCTTACCACTGAGTGTCTTGACTGAGGCACCCCCATACCCCAGGAGCTGAGGTCTCCGCATGCAAGGTCCACCCCCACTGTGAATTTAATACCAATACCAATGGGATTGCCCATCTAAGGGCAGTCACTTGGGAAAGTCAACCATGGGCCTTCCCACCATGGACTTAATAGGGGTGGAGGCAGTAATGTGGCGCGGCCTTTACCCTCCCACCCGATTTGATGTGCCTCCATCACCAAACCAGCCAAGGGGGGAGTATTAAATTCCACCCAAGACTTCCCATTCAGGCTTGAGCCCAGTAAAACATTCATCCACAGAATGCTCAGCTCTCAAAGTGGGAGTAGCTGGCTGGGGTGCTGTTGAGGGATGGTCGGGGAGATTACGCTGGCCTCGGCTGTATTTGAGGAGGTGGGATGAACACACAATGTTTTCACAGCTCCACGTAAATGAATCAAAACGCACCTTCTGGGCTACTCATTAACTGGATATCATAAAGGCTTCCCACCTGTCTCGGCCACGCTTCCATCTGTCCAGCAGTAGACTGTGGTGATATGCCTGTGCACAGTTGTGTACATCCTTGTCTTTCAAATGATATAGTTATCAATGTGACCGCCAACCAGCTGGTGGGCATAGAGATCCACAATATGACTGGAGATATCCGCCAGTTGGTAGTAAGTCATACAAGAGGATAGTCACACTAAAAGTAGCTCCAGGAGCATTCACTTAATTCATTTATTTTTGTTACCGTTTGTATAATAGTTAGTTAGTTATCTTTCCACGTGTTGATTTTGTTAATAAATTACATTACTAGTCAAAGAACTAGATGTTATGTGTTGATCTTTACTACGGTCATAACACAGAACATAACATAGACCATGGGAATGTGGTAACAGCCACATCATCACTATAACCAGGGTGGTAATATCATTCACCAGTATTTTACAGGGTACTGTTGCCTCACTGAATGCTTCTTAGGGAATCTTTCCCTCTTCCCAATAGATTTGTTCTCCAACAGTGAGACCTGAAAGCTTTTTAAAACACAGCCCAACCATTTTTCAGTAGTGGGTAGTGAATGTCTCATTTTGGAGAAGTGGGGCACCTCATAGCACATTTGAACCAAGCTCCCACTTTGGGTTCCTCAAGGCTCGGTGAACCTGGCAGTGAAATAGAGATGCCGATTCTGAGAGTTAAGGACCTTTTATAACACCCTCCATTAGCCAGGAACAGCAGGAGTGTTAAATCCCTGATCCACAAAATGTCCACCTCCCTGTTGTGGGGGACTCGTTCATCTGACACAATCAAAGACTGTTGCAGTATCACCGAACCACCATCCCAAGAGTTGCCATTTGTGGGTATTGGTGCCAGACATTTGCAGCCTTTCAATCTGAATGCAGGAGTTCTGCAGACTGAGGTGTATTGTTGCGCATTATAGAATCCAATGGCAAGGCAGCATGTCAGTCAATCAGATAACCAACCTCACAAATCCCACTGCAGCCCGGGTTATTCCTACATTCTGAGCCTCAGGTAAGAAGCTTGATTCGTTCTGGAGTTTCCAATCTTTCCTCCAAACTTTTCCTTCACTCAGTCGGGCAGCATGGTAGCACAAGTGAATAGCACTGTGGCTTCACAGCGCCAGGGTCCCAGGTTCGATTCCTCGCTGGGTCACTGTCTGTGCCGAGTTTGCACGTTCTCCGCTTGTCTGCGTGGGTTTCCTCTGGTCTGGTTTCCTCCCACAGTCCAAAGACGTGCAGATTTGGTGGATTGGCTAAGATAAATTGCCTTTAGTGACCAAAAAGGTTCGGAGGGGTTATTGGGTTACGGGGATTGGGTGGAAGTGAGGTTTTAAGTAGGTCGGTGCAGACTCGATGGGCCAAATGGCCTCCTTCTATGTTCAGTCACTTTGCAAGGACCTGGCTTTTCTCTCCGACAGCTTATCATAGAATTTACAGTGGCCATTCGGCCCATCGAGTCTGCACCGGCTCTTGGTCCTCCACCCTATCCCCATAACCCAGTAACCCCACCCAACACTAAGGGCAATTTTGGACACTAAGGGCAATTTAGCATGGCCAATCCACCAAACCTGCACATCTTTGGACTATGGGAAGAAACCGGAGCACCCGTAGGAAACCCACGCACACACAGGGATGATGTGTAGACTCCGCACAGACAGTGACCCAATCTGGAATCGAACCTGGGACCCTGGAGCTGTGAAGCAATTATGCTATCCACAATGCTACCATGCTGCCCTTATCGGCCCGGCTATTTGGTCAATCATGAAATGAAAAAAAACAATGGCCACGATTTAATACCCAAAAAGCAGAGTCTCGTTTTGAGCAGGTTTGGCGGGTGTTTCTTTATCAACGCTATCAAATGGGATTCTGGGTTTATTTTGGCCTCGGTCGGGAATCACACTCCATCACACTTGCGCATTTAGGTAGGGGACAGGCTTTGGGGAGTCACGAGGCGAGTTGCTACAGAATTCCCTGTCTCTGACCTGCTCTTGCAGCCAATGCATTTATATGGCTGGTCAATGGTGACACCCAAGATGTTGATGATGGGAAGGTTGAGCCATGATAATGACATTGAATGTCAACAATACAATGGGCGGCATGTGGCGCAGTGGTTAGCACTGAGACTGAAGCGCTGAGGACCCGGGTTCGGATCCCGGCCCTGGGTCACTGTCTTAGAACTTAGAACAGTACAGCACAGAACAGGCCCTTCGGCCCTCGATGTTGTGCCGAGCAATGATCACCCTACTCAAGCCAACGTATCCACCCTATACCAGTAACCCAACAACCCCCCCATTAACCTTATTTTTTTTAGGACACTAAGGGCAATTTCGCATGGCCAATCCACCTAACCCGCACATCTTTGGACTGTGGGAGGAAACCGGAGCACCCGGAGGAAACCCACGCACACACGGGGAGGACGTGCAGACTCCGCACAGACAGTGACCCAGCCAGGAATCGAACCTGGGACCCTGGAGCTGTGAAGCATTTATGCTAACCACCATGCTACCGTGCTGCCCATTAATACCCATTAATACCCTGTCCTTGTGGAGTTTCCCCATGTTTGCGTAGGTTTCACCCCCACAACCCAAAGATGTGCAGATTGGGTGGCTTGGCCATGCTAAATTGTCCCTTAATTGGAAAACAAATAATTGGGTACTCTAAATTTATTTTTAAAAAATAACAATATTATGGCTCAAATTATAAGCACTTCCATTGTCCCAAAAATCGAAAATACCTTCAAAAACTTGTTTCTCAATTACTCACAAAAAGACCTCTACAAGATTATATTTACATTTTCCCAATCTATGGACATAGTTCATTGCACTCACTGGGTGTGGAGGGTCACAAAGAGAAAATTCTCTCCGAAATAAACTCCATTGATTTTGTTGTTGGATTTCCTTGATATGCCATAGTCATTAAAAGAAGTAGATCTTTTTAAATTTACTGTAGAGATAGTGCTACATGGCCAGATGTAGAAAGCTTTCATTCTCAATCCCTCAGAGTAGTTAAAAGATGGTGAATCACAAAACGTTCAGGATGACCACACCAACCAGCTCCAATTGAGCAGTTGCCCCAGGTGCTTGGAAACAATTGACATAAAAATGTTTATTTTCACATGGCCGTGGTGGAAACCTATGAAGGTTTTTAAAAAATAAATTTAGAGTACCCAATTATTTTTTTTCCAATTAAGGGGCAATTTAGCATGGCCAATCCACCACACCTGCACATCTTTGGGTTGTGAGGGTGAAACTCACATAGACACGGATAGAATGGGCAAACTACACACAGACGGTGACCCAGGGCCGGGATTCGAACCCGGGTCCTCAGCGCTGTAGTCCTAGTGCTAATTACTGCACCAAGTGCCACCCCTATTGAAGGTTTTTGTGCAAGATTCATTTGGTGCATGCAAGCAGTGTAAAATATCACACTTCTGCCCTTTGGAACTCCATGCTCAGCTCCCTTCATTTTAAAATCTCCCTTTCTTCCTTTAGAAACGTCTCCCAAATTCTTGTCTTTAACCCAACCTTTGGTCCCTTAGCCTAACCTTTTCCATGGCTAGAATTTTACACTGCCTCCCCACCACTCTACCCCCACTCCCTAGAGGAGGGAGATGGAAGTTGGGGGAGAGCGTAAAATAGTATGGATGGCATTCCCTCTGGAATTCCTCTCACCCCAACCCAGTCACGCTTTTACTTAGGGGAGAGCAGGGCCTCGGATGGGAATCCCATCCTTGCCCCTATTAAGGCCCTTAATTGCTACTTAACGGCCATGACTGATGGTGGGAAACAGAAAACGTTCTCACCCTTGGTCTTAGCCTGAATCGGAAGGCATCCCCAGGATATCCAAACCTCCCTAACACCCTCCCCATCCCCCATCTACCCCCTGACACTGAGAATCCCCCCCACCCCCATTCCCCGCAATCCTGACTCCCCAGGGCATTTCCTACTCTCCCAGAATCCCTGGTACCTACTAAAACTGTGGTCCTGGGGTTTAGTCTCAGACAAGGAACTGCAATATCTCTTCCGGCCACTGCAGCACTGCGTCTGGAGGGGTTGGAGTTCTGTCGGCCAATCTGCTTGGCCAACAGCTCTCCAAGGCAGGATATCCATCCAAGTGAGGACAGAAGTCCCATCTGCTGCAAATCAATGCTCAATTGAATGTAAAATGGCAATGGGTCTGTTGGAGTTCCCTGGCGACTTTCAGGATGATGGGCATTGAGTGCTGACCATCTGGAAAATTCAGGCCCACTTCCCCTTTTCTCCTTCTGCACTGCATTGCCCAATGCCTGTCCTTTGAAAACTAAATGCAAGTTGTTGCTATTATCGAGCCCTGGGTCACTGTCCGTGTGGAGTTTGCACATTCTCCCCGTGTCTGTGTGAGTTTCACCCTTACAACCCAAAGATGTGCAGGTTAGGTGGATTGGCCACGCTAAATTGCCCCTTAATTGGAAAAAAACTAATTGGGTACTCTAAATTTACAAATGCATCGACACCAAAACAAAATTAAACCTCTCATAAGGCATATGACAATATGCAAAATGAAAAATGAAAAAATAAAATGAAAATCGCTTATTGTCACGAGTAGACTTCAATGAAGTTACTGTGAAAAGCCCCTAGTCGCCATATTCCGGCGCCTGTTCGGGGAGGCTGTTACGGGAATCGAACCGTGCTGCTGGCCTGCTTGGTCTGCTTTCAAAGCCAGCGAGTGTCTCACAATTGAAATTCTTAGCAAAACATATTTATTGTATGGGTAGGCCTGACCACAACAAAGGCCTAAAAGTAGTAGAAAACTGACGTTTGCTTTTATTTATTTATTCTTTTATGGGGCATTGGCATCACTGGCCAAGCCAGCATTTGTTGCCCATCCCAAACTGACCCTGAATTCAGTGGCTTGCTCAATTGTTTCAGAGGGCAGTTAAGAATATTGCTTTGGGTCTGGACTGACATGTGAACCAGATGGATTTTACAACGATCGATGCTGGATTGATGGTCACCAATTCCAGGTTTTATTAACTGAATTTAAATGCCACCAGCTGCAATGGTGGGATTTGAACCCATGTCCCCAGGACATTAGCCTGGGCTTCTGAATTCGTTGCCATTGCCCCTTGGTAGATGTTAATCCATAAAGCACTTTTTAACTTCATAGCAGATGTCTCCTTTTTTCTGGGAGGGGAGTGCATCAAGGAAACAGCCGGGCATAAACCCCATGGTCTTATCAATAATCTAAATGGAAAATTGACAGATTTCAACAGAGCACGATCTAGTTATTGTTAAAGGGTTAAATTCTCTCAGGATCAGGCTCAATCCTCCTATAAATGGATACTTCCTGTTTGGCAAAATATTTCAATAAGCAAAGGGAAATAAATGTCTGACTCTCGTTTGAGGTCAATCACAAAATGGGATATGATCCAAAAGAAAGTTTTAATATTTTAACTTCAAGTAGGTATTAATATTTACTATTATTAATGGTTCCTGCTGTTTGGGGGCTTTGAAAAAAAGCGATCGAGTCTCTCAGTTCTCTCGAAAGCCTAACTTCCACTCATCTGTCCCTTCTGATTAGCAACCAATCTTGTCCTTGGCCCTTGAATATGTCACTATCACCCAGTTCCATTCGCCCACAACTTTTGGGTAAACAGTTTCCACTCTGATCGGATCACTGGGCCATGGGGGGTTACTGGGTTACGGGGATAGGGTAGGGACATGGGCTTGAGGAGGGTGCTCTTTGTAAGAGCCGATGCAGACTCGATGGGCCGAATGGCCTCCTTCTGCACTGTAAATTCTATGATTCTTTGATTCTCATCACATTCACGTTTAATATTATCTATAGCTACAGCCACAGTGCTTTATCCATCCTCAACCTGTCCAAAGTGCCCTGTGTGGCCAATCACACTCTACCTTCATCAGCTCACCTCCACCCTCTACTCTTACTATTCCGTTTTGACCAGTTTTCCTCCAGAATCAATTCTCCTCCAGCGCATTCATAACCACGTCTAGAGTTGTCCAAGGATCCATCCTTGGCCCTATTCATTTCATGAGTTATAGGCCGGGATTCTCCTTTGCGAGTCCCCGCCTCCCTACCGCTGCCAGCGAGGACAGCAAATTTGGTGTTCTGCCAAATCTCCCATTCACTGCAGGGGGACTGGAGAATTTCACCCTAAACTCCCACTTAGTGACATGGGGCAGTATTCTCCGTTTGGGAGACCATGGGCGCGATCTTCTGGCCTCGTTATACTCGTGCTCAAGCATAATGTGGCCAGTGAATAGCGGGAGAGGCCGAAACGGGGAACCGCACCAGGTGCCAAACAGTTTGCGATGTAACCGGCCCGGTCCCATAGGCGAAATTGGATTCTCGCCGTAGAATGGTGAGAAACCAATTATCACCACTTCAGCCCCATTTCCATACAGTTAACAGGAGCTACCCATCATCCACCTGGCGGTTCCCCTCCAAGTCACTCACCATCCTGGCTTGAAAATATATCGCTGAGGGCGGCACGGTGGCACAGTGGTTAGCATTGCTGCCTACGGCGCTGAGGACCCGGGTTCGAATCCCGGCCCTGGGTCACTGTCTGTGAGGAGTTTGCACATTCTCCCCGTGTCTGCGTGGGTTTCACCCCCACAACCCAAAGATGTGCAGGTTAGGTGGATTGGCCATGTTAAATTGCCCCTTAATTGGAAAAAATGAATTGGATATTCTAAATTTAAAAAAAAAAGAAAATATATCGCTGTTCCTTCACTGTCGCTGGGGCAACACCCTGGAATTCCCTCTCTAACAGCACAGTGGGTGTACCTACACCTCAAGGACTGCAGCGGTTCAAGAAGATAACTCACCACCACCTTCTGAAGGGCAACTAGAGATGGGCAATAAATGCTGACCTGACTAGCGACCCCACAGCCCGTAAATGAATTTTAAAAAACAGCGGATGTGGTCCGATGGAGGATGATGACAACCCGCTCTGCGATGAGAGCTGGTGCTCCACATTGTTTGACAACGTCTGACTCCTGCCGATGGTAGCATGTTCCACCGTCCACCTGGGTCATAACCCTGCATGCGAGCTGGCCATTCCATCACGTGGTCCTATTGAATTCCGGGGGTACATCAGCCAGTGACTGCGCTATCTCCCTCTGGGATTGGGCCACCTCCCTCTGCATCTGTGCCACGTCGGTCAGTGCCTGGGCAATGCTACCGACGCTCTCACCGATGGCATGCTGTGATGGGCCACGCTCAGGAGCACTGCTGCAATGTCAAGCTGTCACTGGCTTCAGCCACCGTCTGCACAGATTGCCCCAGGCCTTGGACTCACTGATCCATAGGTTAAGCCCTCACCCCCAAGGCCTCCACCGTGGATGCCACCCGCATGGTGTTGGCCTGGGTGACATGCATGGTCGGCATCACCTTCTGCTCCTGCACGTGGTTGGACTTCTCCACCTGCACCTGCAGGTGCTGGATGCTCACCAACAACCCTCATGCAGTCCCTGCCTCTGTGAATGCAACTAAGCAGGGTCTCACTTCCTCTCTCGAGGCTGATCTCCACCCTGGCCACTCCCATTTCCTCGGGTCTGCAGACCACGTCCAGGGCCCTCTGCTCTGCCGCAATGAGGTGCTACAGGTCCCCCTCCAGTCTTTTCCCATTCCCTGTGGTTATGAGCAGCCTTCTCCTGGGGAGGGGGCTGGTGGTGGGGGGGGTACAGAAAACTCTCAGTGTTAGACAGTCCAACGCATGTCGTGCAGGGTAGGGATTCGGCTGCCCTCTGGGTTGGGGGGATGGGATAATGGGTGTGTGGGACGAGGGTTGGTGCCAGGGGCACAGTGCTGCCTACTCACTCTGGCTGCCCTGAGGAGGTTGTGCAGTTTTTAATGGCACTGCAGGTCTGTCTGGATGGTGTTACTCGTGGCGCTTACTGCCTCTGCCACCAGCGTCCAGGCACGGCGAATGGCGGTGGCTGGCGGCCTCCTTCCCGGGCTGAGGTACAGGTGGCCTCTCCTCCATGGCACCCAGGAGGGTCTCCAGCTCGGCGTCCGTAAGTCCCAGGGCCGCTCTCCTCGCTGCCAGCTTGTTGGCTGGGATGGTGTATGTGGGGAGTAAAGTGTGTATATGCGACTGCAGCTTGTCAACCTCCTGAGTGTCAATCACGGACTCAGCGAATCCAACACTGTTTCTCTTTGGAATTGATTGCGTCCAACTGGTGCCAGTGCTAGACCCTTAACAGTGGCGGAATCAGACCAGGTGCAGCACCAGTTTAGCTGTTGTGAAAGTCCACGAATTCTGCCCCGACATCAACACTTAGTCTCAGGAACGGAGAATCCAGCCTGGGGATTTAAAAACAGGAACCAGACGCCGTGGCTGCTGAGGGAGAGAGAGGAGGTAAGACATGTTTCCAGAGGTGCAACCGTAGGCTGCCAGTTGTGTCGCTGTCTGGGGAATGTCTGTCAGGTCTGGCAGGCGTAGCGGTGACAAGGAGGTGGGCCGTTGGCTCGGCGTGTCCCCCAGGATCGGGGTGCCCGAGCACGGACCTCCATAGCCGGGCCTGCAAGGTGGCCATCTGGCTGCCCACTCTGCTAACTGCCCACCGCGACCCGTTAATGTGCAGAGCCCCACCAGCCGTAAAATCACGTTAAAGCGCGCTCCCTGTATCCTAATTTCCATTGCTCCCTCCCACATCCGAAATAATTTTTGCCTTCAACGCTCAGCTCAACATTAGCTCAACTGCCACCAAAACTACCTCCCACCCCCCACCAATTGTCACTGCAGGATTTGCTATTTCCAACGCCCTACTTGCCACTCTCATGACCTCTGTCTTGTTATGCTCTTGGCGTAGCATAAGCGGCTTCCCTTATGTGCACTCTGACAAAGGAAGGTTCAGACGTGGAGATAACTTCAACACGTTTATTGAACTATTTACAATTCTCCAACACGGGTTGGCCACGACTGTTAATCCTTCTATAGCTACTCAGACTGACGAACCAGTCTGCTACAATCCATGTGGTGGGTGTGATATTGAATCAACCCTGTGTCTGTAGTAACTGAGTGTCTCAACTGGAAAGAGGAAGATCATGTGTGCTGTGTCCTTTATATATGGGTTGGTGTAATGCCCCACTGTGGTAGTGTCACCTCTGTGTGTATCATGAATGCCCATTGGTCGTGTCCTATCTTACTGACCTATTGGTTGAGTGTCTGTGTGTCATGTCTCTGGTGCTCCCTCTAGTGTCTAGCTTGTCTACGTGTACTTAGATTAACCCCTTGTGTATCTACAGTGACGCATATCACCACAACCTCCATTCTCGATAACCTCCAAATCATTCATATTCTGCTTCGGAATTGATGCACAATCAATGCACACGAAACGTAGATAAAGTCCAAACGATAGGCTTTAATACACAAGAAGTGTACCCGGCAGCAGCCGTACAGAAGAATGGCAGACTGCCGGGGAACACGGGTTCTTATACCCCGCCTCAAAGGCGGAGCTACCTACCTCTCAGCCAATTAGCTGAGAGGCACATGACATACATGGGCCAATGGGCAGCGAGTCCTCTGCACCAATGGCAGTTCACACTTCCAGGTACCACAATACCCCTAGTCAGACTACCACATTAACCCCCTGTTGAAAAAGGAACCCGGGGGGGGGTACGGGAAACGCGGACATGGAGGGGGGGGGGGGGGGTGCGTGTCCCGTGAGTACGTGAGAGACTGGTAGTATGACTAGAGATGTTAGGTCATACCATTGCATTGATGGCAGCCCACTGGCCTGCAATTATATACAAAATACAAACAAAACTATGTACAGTGTGTAAAAACTGGGAGAAGAAAGAAAATGGAGAACAGACAAAAAAACGAGTCCATCAGCAGGTCACATGGATTCGATCAGCCGATCGAGTGCCTTGGATGTCCTGTTCGACTTGCATAGCTGTGCCGGCGACATTGGAGCTGTGGTCGTCTGTGACTCCGGGAGCAATGATCTGTTCTTGCGTCCATACCCCTAGTCGGAGCTAGCGGGGGCCAGACCGGGGGAGGGTCGTCCTGTCCGCTGGGCCACGGGTGTGTAGGTGTCGGTGGGGCTGGGGAGGGGGCGCCTGCTGAGGGCAGTTGGAGTTGGGGGGGTTGCGGGGTGCTGGTGCCGGGGAGGGGGGGGGGTTGTGGCCGCGATCCGGTGGGTGCCAGGTCCCGAAGGGAGACCGTGTCCTGTCGGCTGTCGGGATACTCCACATAAGCGTATTGCGGATTTGCGTGGAGTAGCTGGACTCTTTCAACCAACGGGTCCGACTTGTGCACCCGCACGTGCTTCTGGAGCAGAATGGGCCCGGGGGCAGCCAGCCAGGTCGGGGGCGGGGTCCCTGAGGAAGACTTCCTGGGAAAAACAAGAAGGTGTTCATGAGGCGTTTGGTTAGTGGAGGTACAAAGGAGTGACCGGATAGAATGGACGGTGTCTGGGAGGACCTCTTGCCACTGGGAGACTGGGAGATTTCTGGACCGTAGGGCCAGCAGGACGGTCTTCCAGACTGTACCTCCCTCTCGATCTGTCCGTTACCCCAGGGGTTATAACTGGTCGTCCTGCTGGAGACGATGCCCCTGCTGAGCAGGAATTGACGCAGCTCGTCGCTCATAAATGAGGACCCCCAATCGCTATGAATGTATGCGGGGTAACCGAACAGGGAGATGATGGTGTGTAGGGCTTTAATGATGGTGGGTGTGGTCATGTCAGGGCAGGGGATGGCGAAGGGGAAGCGGGAGTACTCGTCAATCACGTTGAGAAAGTATGTGTTGCGGTTGTTGGAGGGGAGGAGACCTTTGAAGTCCATACTGAGACGTTCAAAGGGGCGGGAAGCCTTTATAAGATGCGCTTGTTCAGGTCGGTAGAAGTGTGGTTTGCACTCCGCGCAGATGTGGCAGTCCCTGGTCACTGTCCTGACCTCCTTGATGGAGTAGGACAGGTTGCGGGTCTTTATAAAACGGAAAAAGCGGGTGACCCCCGGGTGGCAGAGGTCCGCGTGGAGGGTTCGGAGGCGGTCCACTTGTGCGTTGGCACAGGTGCCGTGGGACAGGACATCGGGAGGCTCGTTTAGCTTCCCAGGACGATACAAGATGTCGTAGTTGTAGGTGGACAGTTCTATCCTCCACCGCAAGATCCTGTCGTTCTTTATCTTGCCCCTCTGTGCGTTGTCGAACATGAAGGCCACTGACCGTTGGTCTGTGAGGAGGGTGAACCTCCTGCCGGTAGGATAGTGCCTCCAATGTTGCACAGCTTCGACTATGGCCTGTGCCATAGATTTCGGAAGCATGGAGGGTACGGGAGAAGAAGGCCACTGGTCTGCCCGCTTGATTGAGGGTGGCTGCCAGACCTACATCGGACGCTTCGCTCCCGACTTGGAAGGGGAGGGACTCGTCGATAGCGCGCATCGTGGCCTTTGCAATGTTTGCTTTGATGCGGCTAAAGGCCTGGCGGGCCTCCATTGACAGGGGAAAAGTGGCTGATTGGATGAGTGGACGGGCTTTAACGGCGTAATTGGGGACCCACTGGGCGTAATATGAAAAGAAGCCCAAACAGCGCTTGAGGGCTTTGAGGGAGTGGGGGAGGGGGAGCTCCATCAGGGGGCGCATGCGTTCAGGGTCGGGGCCAATCACTCCGTTACGCACTACGTAGCCGAGGATTGCTAGACGGTCGGTGCTAAACACGCATTTTAACCTTGTTGTAGGTCAGATTAAGAAGTTTTGAGGTTCGGAGGAATTTGCGGAGGTTGGTGTCGTGGTCCTGCTGATCGTGGCCGCAGATGGTGACATTATCGAGATACGGGAAGGTTGCCCATAAGCCGTATTGGTCGATCATTCGGTCCATCTCCCGTTGGAAGACCGAGACCCCGTTTATGACACCGAAGGGAACCCTTAAAAGGTGGTAGAGTCGCCCATCCGCTTCGAACGCAGTGTACTTTCGGTCACTCGCGCGGATGGGGAGCTGATGGTAGGCGGACTTGAGGTCCACCGTGGAGAAGACCTTGTACTGCGCGATCCTGTTGACCAGGTCAGAGATACGTGGGAGAGGGTACACGTCCAGCTGCGTAAACCTGTTGACGGTCTGACTGTAGTCTATGACCATCCTATTTTTCTCCCCGGTCTTTACCACCAGCACTTGTGCTCGCCAGGGGCTGTTGCTGGCCTCGATGACCCTCTCCTTCAGAAGCCGTTGGACTTCGGACCTGATGAATGTCCGGTCCTGGGCTCTGTACCATCTGCTCCTGGTGGCGACGGGTTTGCAATCCGGGGTGAGGTTTGCAAACAAGGAAGGGGGATTGACCTTGAGGGACGCGAGGCTGCAGACAGTAAGGGGGGGCATAGGGCCGCCAAATTTGAACGTTAAGCTCTGGAGGTTGCACTGGAAATCTAACCCCAGGAGTGCTGCCGCGCAGAGGTGGGGAAGGATGAAGAGCTTGTAATTTTTAAACACCCTCCCCTGGACCGTGAGGTCCGTTATGCAGCACCCTGTGATCTGGACCGATTGATTTTTTGTTTGACTGGGTAAACTGAAAGAGCGCAGCGTCTTACCGTGGGGGGGTGGACAAAACTCTCTGTGCTTCCGGAGTCCAGCAGGCAGCTTGTCTCGTGGCCGTTGAGGAGGATCATTGTGGTTGCCATGGATAGCGTGCGAGGCCGCAACTGGTCCAATGTGACTGAGGCGGGAACTCCGAGTCGTCATCTGGCAGAGAGCAGTCACCTGCGGGGTCCTTGGTGCCGATCCAAGATGGCAGCGCCCGTCGGCCGCACGTGGTGGGGGTGGACAAAATGGCGGCGCCCAGGGATCGCACGTGGGGTTGGGGGCCCAAAATGGCGGCGCCCGGGGATCGCACGTGGCGTCGGGGGCCCAAAATGGCAGCGCCCTGGGATTGCAGTGGGGGGTGGGACAGCGACATCCGCGGGCCGCACGGGGCCCTCAGGAGAGCGGGGGGGAGGGCCCGCAGCGACCGCTTTTGACTGACAGACGGCCGCAAAGTGGCCCTTCTTGCCGCAGCCTTTACAGGTAGCGGCGCGGGCCGGGCAGCGCTGGCAGGGATGCTTTGCCTGGCCGCAAAAGTAGCAGCGGGGCCCCGTGGGTTTATCGGGGCGCCCTGCGGCGCAGGCCTGGAGGGTCCGAGTCTGCGGGGGTGAGGGAGGTCGCGTTCCACGCTGCCCAGGGTGCCGCCGCGCAGTCGGGGGTGTACGTGCGGGCGTTACGATTCGCGACGTCTAGGGATGAGGCGAGGGCCCGTGCCTCCGTGAGGCTTAAAGTCTCTCTCTCTAAAGGTCTTTGGCGGATCTGTGAAGATTGCACACCCGCCACGAAAGCGTCTCTGATCAAACGTTCGGTTTGCTCGACAGCAGAAACTTGTGGGCAGCCGCAGTTCCTCCCCAAAATGAGGAGGGCTTGGTAAAATTCGTCTGGAGACTCACCAGGAAGTTGCTGCCTCGTGGCCAGTAAGTGCCGAGCATGGACTTGGTTCACCGGCCGTATGAAATGTCCTTTGAGCAGGTCCATGGCCGTGTCATAGTCTGTCGTGTCCTCTATGAGCGTGTACACGGCGGTGCCGACGCACGAGTGGAGGATGTGCAATTTCTGTTCCCTCGTCGGGATGTTTTCGGTTGTACTCAAGTAGCTATTGAAGCAAGCCAGCCAGTGCTTAAATGCTGCTGTTGCATTTGCTGCGTGCGGGCTGAGTCGAAGATACTCCGGCTTGATGCGAAGCTCCATCCTTTAAAATCTTGTGAGTTAAATTGATGCACAATCAATGGACACGAAACGTAGATAAAGTCCGAACGATAAGCTTTAATACACAAGAAGTGTACCTGGCAGCAGACGTACAGAAGAATAACGGACTGCCGGGGAACACGGGTTCTTATACCCCGCCTTGTAGGCGGAGCTACCTACCTCTCAGCCGATTGGCTGAGAGGCACATGACATACCTGGGCCAATGGGCAGCGAGTTCTCTGCACCAATGGCAGCTCACACCCAGGTAATACCCCTAGTCATGCTACCACAGGAATGAATCCCTGTTGGACCATCAATACATCCGCACTGACCTACTTTATTTACCTATGCTCCAAACATATTGCATTGAAGCCCATTACCTGAGAATAAATAGGCCCTCAATGGCCTATTTCCAACCTAGCCTCTGTGCTCTTATTTCCTCTGATCTTCTGACTCAAGTTCATTCTCACCCTTCTCCAGCTCTACTTTCAGTCCCAGGCTCGAAAGATACTGTGGGCCTAATCCTTGGAACTATTTCCTCAACCCCTTCCACCTGTCAACCTTCTTCTCCGTCTTTAAAAGCTTTCTAAAAGATTTCCAATCAAGCTTTCGCTCATCTGACCTAACTCTCATTGCTATTCCTCCACTCTTCTGCGCTGTGGGACATTTTTCAATAGTAGGCGGCATAAATACAAGCTATCGTTCTACTCAGATCACGGTGGAATGCCTGCTTGTAAAGAAAGTACCTGGAAATAGCCCTTTTGCTGCAAGCAAAAACAACTTGAGAGCCTCCTGTCCCAGGGTATACACAACCTTGTCACTGAGCAGCTTCTCTGCATCTTGGCAAGGGCCAACACACCCTGTGTGCATTCTTCTTTCTCCCAGATTCCCAGGGTCATTACAACATTGATGAAAGAGGGAGTTCGGGTGATTTGAATTGCTCAACCCTAGCCATGGAAACCATAGTTCTCTTGTCTCCTCTCCCTCCCGCAGTCTCATTCATTCGCCCTGCCACAGAGAGAGGACCAACTCTGCCAACAGCAGAGACTTGGCAGCGTGCCCCACGTGGCTTTCAACTGATGTCCTCGTTACTGAAAGGAGCAGATTGAACAGGCCGAGGATGATTGATAGAATTCTGGCTTAAAGAACGCCTATCACTCAAAAGACCTATTATGATAAATGGCAACGGATAGGGAAGACGAGTTGCCCCCACCTCCGCCAACACACTCCCCACCCTTGCAAACTTCTGTTGAATCCTTCCAATCTGTCAGACAAAGGTCATAATGCCAGTCTAATCAGAATATTTGCATGAGGCATTCTATTTTTCCAAAAGAAACTCAGTAAAGGGACGCATTTCAGGACAGGATTTTAATTTTGTGTTTCTAAGAATTGCACAGCATTAAAGCAAAAACTACCTGATTCAATAGTGCATTGGCAAGATTAACAATACTGAATAGGGCATCACTGGACTAATCATAGAATCTCTACAGTGCAGAAGGTGGCCATTCGGCCCATCAAGTCTGCACTGACCCTTGGAGAGAGTACCCTACCTAGGTAGGGTGGGCCCATGCCTCGACCCGATCCTCGTAACCAAACCAAACATTTTGGACACTAAGGGGCAATTTAGCATGGCCAATCCAACAAACCCGCACATTTTTGGACTGTGGCAGGAAACGTGAGCAGCCGGAGGAAACCCACACAGATACGGGGAGAACGTATAAATGCCACACAGTAACTCAAGGCCGGAATTGAACCCGGGTCCCTGGTGCTGTGAGACAGCAGTGGTGACACTTTGCCACCGTGCCACCCTTTACATTTAAATGTATTTTTGACATTTGCAACCTGGCATATGAGCATTGAACATCACACTGGAGACATGGCCACACACACTACTGGAAATTTAAACAGTTATTTCCTCCCTGATCATGTGACAGCAAACGTTGTTTCAAAATGGCACTTAAAACAATTGTGTGTTGACTGGGAGTGGGTGATGAGGGAACGTTTGAAAGCAGCTCCCCCTTGTTAACGGTGAACTGCTGGTGCGTGAGTGGGGCGAATCAGAAATCGAGGCAGCCAGTAATGGCGAGAATGTCGTGGGGGTTAATTTTTCGCACAAAGTGCCGTTGAATATGCTGGAAGTGCAAATCGGGAGGTGGCAGCCGTTTGTCGACTTTAGAACGATACAGCGCAGTACAGGCCCTTCGGCCCTCGATGTTGCACCGACATGGAAAAAATCTAAAGGCCATCTAACCTACACTATGCCCTTATCATCCATATGCTTATCCAATAAATTTTTAAATGCCCTCAATGTTGGCGTGTTCACTACTGTTGCAGGTAGGGCATTCCACGGCCTCACCACTCTTTGCGTAAAAAACCCACCTCTGACCTCTGTCCTATATCTATTACCCCTCAATTTAAGGCTATGTCCCCTCATGCTAGCCACCTCCATCCGCGGGAGAAGGCTCTCGCTGTCCACCCTATCTAACCCTCTGATCATTTTGTATGCCTCTATTAAGTCACCTCTTAACCTTCTTCTCTCTAACGAAAACAACCTCAAGTCCATCAGCCTTTCCTCATAAGATTTTCCCTCCATACCAGGCAACACCCTGGTAAATCTCCTCTGCACCCGTTCCAAAGCTTCCACGTCCTTCCTATAATGAGGCGACCAGAACTGTACGCAATACTCCAAATGCGGCCGTACTAGAGTTTTGTACAACTGCAACATGACCTCATGGCTCCGGAACTCAATCCCTCTACCAATAAAGGCCAACACACCATAGGCCTTCTTCACAACCCTATCAACCTGGGTGGCAACTTTCAGGGATCTATGTACATGGACACCGAGATCCCTCTGCTCATCCACACTACCAAGACTTTCTCGGGGGAAACTTAAATGTCAGCAGCAGCAGCAATCCATGAAGGTAGCGGGGGTAGGGGGTGGGGGGGGGGGGGGGGTGGGGAGGTGAGTGCTTCATTGGTATGGTGTGAGAAGACTGGGTTGCGTGGGGTAATGTCGATTTAATTGTTATTGTATATTCTCTTTTTGCACTATGTTAATGTTCACTCTAGTTTGTTTTGTTATTATGGTTACTACTGTTTTATTATGAAAAATTCTGCAAAACCTTAATAAAAATACTTTTTAAAAAAAGAATTGTGCTGTTTCCTCAGCCTGAACCAGCAGGTGCATTGAAAAGGTGAGTTTTAAAGCAGTGATTTTGTTTTTAACTTCCTCTGTCTGCACTCTCTCCAGCTTCCAGACAGGGGTCTTTCTTCTGGGGGTCTCTTGGGAGGGGTCTTTATTTAGGGGGCCCTGTGGTGGGGGGCACGGTGTGGTGGGGAAATCTGCTGGGGATGTGGTGAAAGGTCTTTTTTTTAAAAATATATTTTTAATGCCATTTTTGCACTTAATATGCAAACTTTGCAGAACAATACAGAAATAACAATAATAACCAACACAGTAACAGTAACAACACCAACACAGACATCACAAGCTATCGCCGTGTCTGTGACAGTGATCCCAGTTCTACTTTTTCCCTACATTATTTACATGAGTATGTATCATGTACTTTTTCAGAAGTGTTCTTATCGGTACTCTTAACCTCCAGTAATACGAGTTACGAGGTATCCAGAAATGTGCATCTGGGTCTTTGTGGGACCGTTTTTGTCTCCTGACGGAGGAAGTTGCGCAGCTGCTGGTACCTGAACTCGATCCCTTTCAAGAATTGGAGCCTCTCTGAAAGTTTCTCCAACATCGCCAGTCTATCGTCCATGTACATGTCCTTCACTCTCATTGTCCCTCTGTTCTCACTCTACATCCCAAATGTGACGTCTATCCTCGCCGGTGTGAATCAATGATTGTTGCAAATGGAAGACCCTATGGACATCTCACCAAGCTTGAAATAGAACAGTACAGCACAGAACAGGCCCTTCGGCCCTCAATGTTGTGCCGAGCCATGATCACCCTACTCAAACCCACGTATCCACCCTATACCCGTAACCCAACAACCCCCCCCCCCCCCCCGCCCTTAACCTTACATTTTAGGACACTACGGGCAATTTAGCATGGCCAATCCACCTAACCCGCACATCTTTGGACTGTGGGAGGAAACCGGAGCACCCGGAGGAAACCCACGCACACACGGGGAGGACGTGCAGACTCCACACAGACAGTGACCCAGCCGGGAATCAAACCTGGGACCCTGGAGCTGTGAAGCATTTATGCTAACCACCATGCTACCGTGCCTGAACTGGTTCCATGTCCTTAACGTGACCATTGCCATCGGGCTTTTGGAATATGTGCGGGAGTGGAGCGGTGATTAGAGCTGGGGGAGACGTCCCTTTGCAGGACTCAATCCACCTCTGGTTCCCTTAGTCACTCCCTCACCCTCTCCGTGCCTGCTGCCCAGTGGTAGAATAGGAGGTTCGGTAGGGCCAGGCGCCTCACATGTCGCCCTTGCTGTAAGATGGGCTTGCGTATCCAGGGGACTATTCCCCTGAGACGAAGGCCATGATTAACGTTTTGACCCTGGTGAAGAAGGGTTTGGGGATGAAGATCGGGAGTATGGCGCTGCAAGGTTCGCCTGCATTGTGGCAACCTGCTGCGTCATCCACAACATCGCGCAGCAGAGGGACGACATGCTAGAGGAGAAGGGTGAAAGCTAATGCTCGTCTGATGACGATGATGCGGGGAGGGCGGAAATGGGCAGGATATGTGGCCTGGTCAGGCACTGGAGGTCAGACAATGAGTGCCCCAGGGTCAGCATGCACGAGTCTCTCTGATCACCTCCAGGTTCACCGACTGGGGGATGTGCTGGCTAGGGGCATGGACACCACTTCCCACCCCCACACCACCCCTCCTCCATTCCTGGCCAACCCGCCCAGCCTGTAGCCCCTTCTGTAATACATACCTGCCACACTGTGGGATGAGGGCCCTGGTTTGACAGTCACAGCTGGGGCGAAATTCTCCGACCCCACGCAGGGTCGGAGAATCGGCCGGCAGCGGCGTTAATCCCGCTCCCGCAGGGTTTTTAAATCTCTGACCGGCCAAAAACCGGCGCTGTGCAAATCCCGCCGGCAGCCTCTGAAAACAGCTGGCGCCGGCGGGATTTCATTTTTTTTTTAGTTTCCACAAATCTCCGGCCCGGATGGGCCGAAGTCCCGCCGACGTGGCCATGGGTCACGTCAGCGAAAATCACAGTTGCTTTAAAACGGCGTCAACCATTGATGACGGGGGGGGGTTGCGGCATCGGGGGGGGTTGCGGCATCGGGGGGGGGGGGGTTGCAGCATTGGGGGGGGTTGCGGCATCGGGGGGAGTTGCGGCATCGGGGGGGCATCGGGGGGGTTGCGACATCGGGGGGGGTTGCGGCATCGGGGGGTTGCGGCATCGGGGGGGGGCATCGGGGGGGGGTTGCGGCATCGGGGGGGGGTTGCGGCATCGGGGGGGTTGTGGCATCGGGGGGGGCATCGGGGGGGGTTGCGGAATCGGGGGGGTTGCGGCATCGGGGGGGGGTTGCGGCATCGGGGTGGTTGCGGCATCGGGGGGGCATCGGGGGGGGTTGCGACATCGGGGCGGGTTGCGGCATCGGGGGGGGGGTTTGGGGGCAGCGGCGTGTAGAGGAGGGGGGCGACGGATGCCCGGGGCCAACGCACCGTCGACCCCCCTCTGCACGCAGCTGCCCCTACCCCAACCCCCTCCCCTCACCACCCCTACCCCCTTCACCACCCCTACCCCCCTCCAACGCCGCACCCCCCCACCCCCCACCCCCCACTAACGCCGCACCCCCCCCCACTAACGGAGGAAGGAAGGGGGGAGGAGGAAGGAGGGGGGACGGAGGAAGGAAGGGGGGAGGAGGAAGAAGGGGGGAGGAGGAAGGAAGGGGGGGGAGGAGGAGAGAGGGGGGTGTGGGTACCGGCCTTCAGAGGGAGGGGGACGGGGTGTGGGTACCGGCGTTGAGGGGGGGGACCCGGCGTTGAGGGGGGGGGGAGTTGCGGCGTTGCGAGAGATGGGGGGGGCGGCGTTGGAGGGGGGTAGGGGTGGTGGGGAGGGGGTTAGGGGTGGTGGGGAGGGGGGTAGGGGTGGTGGGGAGGGGGGGTAGGGGTGGTGGGGAGGGGGGTAGGGGTGGTGGGGAGGGAGGTAGGGGTGGTGGGGAGGGGGATGGAGTGGTGGGGAGGGAGGTAGGGGTGGTGAGGTTGGGGTGGTTGGGGTAGGGGGCAGCGGCGTACAGAGGGGGGGGGCGACGGTGCGTTGGCCCCGGGCATCCGTCGCCCCCCCTCTCTGCACGGCGCTGCCCCCCAAACCCCCTTCCCCGATGCCGCAACCCCCCCCCGATGCCGCAACCCCCCCCCCGATGCCGCAACCCCCCCCCCGATGCCGCAACCCCCACCCCCCCCCGATGCTGCAACCCCCCCGCCCAAATGCCGGAACCCCCCCCCCAAATGCCGGAACCCACCCCCCCCCTGATGCCGCAACCCCCCCCCCCCAAATGCCGGAACCCCCAAATGCCGGGTCTGTCTCTCTCCTCTCCCCCCCCCCCAAATGCCGGGTCTGTCTCTCTCCTCCCCCCCCCCAAACGCCGGGTCAGTCTCTCTCCTCCTCCTCCTCCAAAAAACGCCGGGTCTCACCACTTCCGCAGCTGGTGAAACTGACGCGTATCGCGTCAGTCAGCTGCTAGCCCCTCCGGGAACGGAGAATAGCCGCCTAAAAGAAGGCCCCCACGCCGGAGTCATCTACTCCAATTTTGCTCGCCGGAAATCGGCGTTACGACGGTCTGCAGAGAATTTCGCCCCTGGTCTGGTCCATGGGATGGAGGGTGATGACAACCAGCTCTGCGATGAGAGCTGGTGCTCCGCATTGTATGAGACCGTCTGCCTCCCGCCCACGGTAGCACATCCAGTTGGGTGATCCCTGCATGTGAACTGACCATTCCATCACATGGTGCCATTGAATTCCTGGAGTGGTGGAGGTGATGGTGGGGGTGGGGGGGGGGGGGGGGGGGGGTGTTGCTGGGACACCGGAGCGGTGAGCGTCGGCTGAACTGCGGTCCCTGGGTCCAGCACACCCCAATGTCCACCATTCACCCCGCCCCCTCTCTGGCCAGCCCAGACCAGCCCACCCCCCACACCCTTCTGACAGAGCACTGTAGTGATCTGTACATCTGTACATACATCTGCAAATACATCAGGGACTACAGACAGATGTAACAGCCACAGCATCACTAGTGGGCAGCATCACAGATGGGTCCAACCCAAGGGAGGATCCGCCTCTTTCAGAAGCACAGGGCTAGTGAGCAGCAGCAGACAGAGACAGCTCAGCATAGGCAGTTTACTTTAGCTTCACTGGCCATACCTCTTGACTGTATTATATCCAGTTAAGCTCTGGAAACAGAACAAACCCATCGAATAATGTATTTGTGTTAACTGGAAGTCTACAATCTTTATTCAGACTTAGAGAATAACATAAGCACTGAGGCAGGTTGTAACATTGTGATGTTTAATGTGAACAAATATATAGGGCGGTATTCCCCCCCCCCCCCCCCCCCCCCCATGCCGGGTGGAAAATCGCTGGGGCGTCGCGCAAATTGCGCCATGCCGCCCCGAACCCGCACGTGATTCTCCCACTGCCCCGAAACCAGCGCCGGGCCACTCGAAGAATCGTCGCAAACGGCGAGCCACAATTCTCCGGCCTGCATGGGCCGAGCGGCCGCTCTGACATGACAGGTTCCTGCCGGCGCTGTCCACCCCTAGTTGCTGCCAGCAGGAACTGTGCGGGAACTCTGGGGGGTGGCCTGTGAGTGGGGAGGGGGGCCCCTTCACCTGGTGGGGGGGCGCCTCTGATGGGGTCTGGCCCGCGATCGGGGCCCACCAATTGGTGGTCCGGCCTCTCCCCCCCCCCCGGGCCTGCCTCCTTCCCCAGCCGGCCCCAGAACACCGGCGCCATGTTCGTGAGGGGCCGGCTCACGTAAGAAGTTCCCCGCGCCTGCGCAGGTTGGCGCGGCCCAACTGCGTATGTGCCGGATTGAGCTGCCCCAACTGCGTATGCGCGGGTTGGCGTGGCACCCATTTGGCGCCGTGTAGGACGCTGGAGTGGCGTGAACGCCTGTGGGGCCAGAATAGGTCGTGCCCGGGACCCGTTCGCGCCGTTGTGAAACGCGATGGCATTCACGATGGCACGGGCACTTAGTCCCGGGAGCGGAGAACACCGCCCATAGAGTCATACCTTAGCCCCTATCACTAAACTGTACCCTGCACCCGTGCCAACTTAACTGGTGTCTAACTTTCTGGCCTTACGAGCCCCATCGCTACGTCTAGGTGAGTCCCCAGACGGTACAGCAGGAGTAGAGGCGGCCTGCTGTTAATCCCGCCCTGTGACCTGGGTCCGTGATGGCAGCCGCCTTCTGGGGCGACAGAGCCTGGATGGGCCTGGCTGCTGCTCGGATGTCCCAGGTGGCGTGGTGCCACCCTGTTCTGCCTGCTGCCCACAAGGTGCACTCGGGACGGGAGGGGGTGTGGGGGGAGCTCTGGCACATATCCTGCAGGAGTCGCCGGCACGGGCCCCATCACCTCCTCCTCCCTCGGGGTGCCTAATGAACCCCGGGCTACTTCATGGGATGGGGGTGCGAGCGAAGCCATCCCCTGAGGCCCCGCAACCACCTAGTGCTGCCAGTCCTGGAGGCACGCTGCCGTCTAGACCAGGGTCTGCATACTCGTGGTCATGGAGCACAGGGAGTGGACCATCTCCATCTGGGACTGCGCCACATCACGCTGTGACTGTGCCACCACCTTCTGGGTCTGTACCACATGAGCCAGTGACTGTGCCATCTCCCTCTGGGACTGAGCCACCTCCCTTTGTGTCTGTGCCACGTCGGCCAGCGCCTGGGCAATGCTGCTGACACTCCCAGCCATGGCCACTGTTACTGAGCCACATTCCAGAGCGTCGCTGCAATGTCCAGGTGATAGGGCAGCCCTGACCTGGGCCTCGGTAACAACCTGCACAGATTGCCCCAAGCCTCGGACATGCTGATCCTTAGCCAAAACCCTCATCTCCACCGCGGACGCCACCTGTGTGATGTTGGCCTGGTTGGCACACGTGACTGGCACCACCTCCTGCTCCTGTGCATGGTTGGACTCCACCTGCACCTGCAAATACTGGATGCTCGTCGACAACCCCTCATGTAGTTCCTGGCACTGCGGCTGCATCTCCACTATGGATGGGACTGTCCGTTCCAGAAGCTCTGAACCCATCTGGATGGCAGCTGGTCCCTGGGATCAGCCTGCCCTCCAATCGTCCGGCCCCTCGGGAGTTCCTACTTCCACCTGCTGTACTGGAGCAGCTGTGTGATGAGCACCAGATAGTGTCCCAGGAGCCTCTTCACTAAAGTGCCCGACCAAGGTGAGTGTCTCTGGGATGATAGAGGGTGTTGGAAACAGCTGTGACAGGAAGTCTATGTCAACATCGGATTCGAGCTCCGGGGTGTCCTGCTTCCGGGCCACATGTGTCACCTCCGTGTCAGTATCATCATTGCTGCTCGGCATGAGGGGTGGGGTTCTTGCTGTGGCTGGGGGCGGGTGGCACCAGAAGGGCCCGCCCCATCACCAGCAGTCTTTGCAAGACACAAGGCAAGACACACGATTAGACCGCGGGCCAGGGATGGTGAGGGTGGTAGGGGTGCTGTGCGGGTTCATGTGGGGGTGAGGGTGCTGGGAAGGTGAGAGTGGCGTGAGGGTGAGGGTGGTGTGAGGGTCATGTGGAGTTGTGGGGCTGAGAGTGCTGTGGGGGTGAGGGTGGTCGGGGGGGGGGCGCTGTGGGGCTGAGTGTGGTGTGGGTAGGGGGGGTGACACACGTGTCACGGAGAACCACAACTGAGTGGGATCTCACTTCTTCACCAGAGGCCAAACTCCATACCGGTGACTTCCCTTTCCTCGGGCCCACTGGCCACGTCCAAATAAGAACACCCTCTATGGGGTCGCTGAGAGTCCCCCCCATTTCAGACCCTGCCACCCTGCCTTGACCTGTCGGATGACTCAATTGTAGTTTTGCACCCGGCTTGAAGCCTCTCCCATGATGCACCGGACTCGCCGAGATCGGTGCCAGGAACAACGCGGTAGGAAAATCGCGCCCCTCGTTTATAATGGAAAACAGAGATTTTTGAAATCCTCCTGAATATATGAAAGTGAGGCAGACAAAGCTGTGAGAAAATTCACCCCTTAAAGCTGCAGAGATATCTGCCACATTAATATTTACATCTGCCAAAATTCAAACTTCCTTGTTTCATGTTTTGCAACGGCAAATCTGCTATTGCAAAACTTTATTGGCATCGCCTTTGAAGTGAGGGCATTATGCAACATGAGGCTTCTCACACAAGAACTGGCAGCCTGACAGCACTTGTAGATGAGAATGAAACACTGCAGTAACAACGTACACATTCTGGAGACATTTCCATGCAATTTACTTTGTATCATCTTCCTCCTCTTCTGGTCACTACCAACTTTTAACATGGCTACTTGAGCACAATGTGCTGAATCCAACAAATACATACATCAATTCTGGCTTTTGATTGGGAATGATTCAGGGTAAGATATACTCAGTTTACCCCATTTTATATTGTTTTAGAGCCTGTATCCCTGATTTAAGTCTTCAGTTTTGACTTTAAGTCTTTTTTGGGTAATTTTGCTTCCATGTCACGTGTCATAATTTTGCATCATCTCCATCGTGCTGTTCCACGTCTTCATTTCATGCATTGCTATTTCGCGTTGGTTTGACATTGGGTCCCGTGACCCGATCTTTGTCATTCTGAATCAAATCCAAAGAGAGGTGTTTGGCTGCTGGTCTACCATCAATCTGACACGAGTCGTAGAGAGGATTCAAATAATAAGCTAGATATGAGCCCTGCAGTGGTCGTACAAGGAAAGGCCGACTGCCGCATGGTCCGAGCTTTTATAACCATCCTCTCGGCCAATCGGCAGGGAGTCACATGACTAGCCACAGCCAATTGGCAGAGAGGCACATGACTTGCCTGGGCCAATGGGCAGCGGGACTGCTGTACCAATGGCAGCCTGGTTCTAAGGTAATGTGATCTCCCTAGCCATACTACCACAGCTGCACTTCAATGTATCATGATTTTTTTTTAAATCTGAAACTAAATTTTCCAAGAAAAATATCCAAATGAACAGGATTTTCTACGAGGAAGAATTGAAGTTGGACTGCTCATTTCTGCCCAGAAAAGGCGCATTTCTTGACTCTGTGAGCTGATTTAAATTTTAGAGTCTCAGGTGTGCCTGTTGGGGGATTTTCCTTCAGGTGAGGTAGCCATTTCAAAGTCTGTGGGAGAGAGGCATTTGCTGCTATGCACAGGTAAAATTGCTTTCCTTGTCTCCTTGGCTTCTTTGGGTGTAAAATAAAACGTAGTACTTAACCTCCAGGAGTCTGATGCTGCAAACTTCTGATTCATTTTGGAGCCCCAAATATGGCAGTTGTTCAACTCTGCATTAAGTGAGGCAAGGCCGGAGGCCATTTTAAAGCTGGTGAAAGGCATTTACTTCTCCCAATTAAGCCAACATGCCCTGCATCGAAGTGCTAATCACTCAAAACCATCTCCATTGAAACACTTCAGGGGTGCCATCAAAAAATTCCTGAAGAGGTCAAAAGTTTCCACTGATTCATGTTGATCGACCAAGTTGGGGGGAAGGCTTATTCGGGAAGGCACTGTGGTGAATTATAAACACTAATAATCTACACTGTATTGTACAACATGTGTTGAGCCTGTACCTTGTACTAGATCATGTGTAGTTGCACGGCTCTACCCATAGGGGAAGATGAGGAGCTTGTACTGGGCTCCACCCTTGGCTCCGCCCATGGCTCCACCCATGGCTCCTCCCCCAACCAGAAGTGTAAAGGGTTCATCTCGTCACAGGCAGGCTCTGTTGTAAGATGATTAAAACCACTGTTCGCTTCTAACCACGCGTCGCGTGAATTGATGGTCTCATCAGGCACCCAACACACTGAGATCTCATTGCGACCTTGCAGTTCAAGGTGGTGGAGAGAGTGCAAACAAAGCTCCAAACAACTCATCTAACTGACAGGGTGGCACATGGCACAGTGGTTAGCACTGTTGCCTATGGCGCTGAGGACTCGGGTTTGAATCTTGGCCCTGGGTCGCTGTCTGTGTGGAGTTTGCACATTATCCCCGTGTCTGTGTGGGTTTCACCCCCACAACCCAAAGATATGCAGGTCAGATGGATTGGCCATGCTAAATTGCCCCTTAATTGGAAAAAAAATAATTGGGTACTCTAAATTGATTTTTAAAAACTCATCTAACTGACCGTCCAAGCAGCACCTACTCTGCGTGTTGCAGAGTCCACAGGTTGCACGTTGGACAGATCAAACTGGAGTGGAAGTAAGCCTTTATGCCGTGGGGGTGCCTATGAAGAAAGAGAGATTGATGAGCATTATTTAATCTGAATTTATGCAGTTTTTTTTATATTTAATGATTCACTTTATTTTACAATTTATTGGAATCCATAGGACTGTATGGTACAGTATTTTAATTTGTGCATTGGTTTTTCCGGGCAAGAAGTATTCAAAGGAATGTATTGTCAACTTTAGATTGTTTCCCAAGCGAATCTGTGATTCACTTAAAGTTGGTTCAAGCAACGCAACTACAACCTTACGTGAGAACATACTGCACTAACAAACATAAACGCTTAACACATTGGAGATTTCCTCTCAAACAAAATTATGAACACACACGTAAAGAATGCAGCTATGATCTTGCAACACCTACGATTTCGGAGAGACTTATGTCACAATTGCCATTTATTTACTGAAGATAAATTAAGGTTGTTTGAATCTACAGTGAGTCTACGGTTTGCAATTTCCTGCTGCCTCGAGTGTGGCACTTCAAGCTCTTCACTTTACACTCAGAGTGCTGGACTAGAATTGTGCAATTTGTTTCTTACCAGGGTAATTTTGGAAGTGTAGAGAGGGTATTAGTCACTGAACAATCCCTATGTTATCTGGCAAAGAGGCCAGAGAACTATGCTCAGACTGCTTGTTGAATTCCTGCCTGAGGCAGTGTCTGAATTCCATATAGCTTAAACATTATCGTACCATCTTCCTATCTGTCGCCATATAAATCTGGAATGGAAGGCAGATACTATCAGATCGTTATCATGTGAGTTATCTTTATCACTGGGATGGAACTAAAAATGTCACTCAACGGCTTCTTATGGAAATAAACAGAATAGACCTGTTAAATAAGGACTGTGCCCAAAATTCAAACTCTTTCCTGCATTGCCATCAACTACGGGCAATTCCCCTCCTCCAGCAAGATTATAATGATCCCATATGAGCCGCTGCCTCCTCTTCAATCGTTTTAGCAGAAAATTAAATAGGCACTTCGGGTAGAAAGGATTGGCGATGCTTATGGCTGCTCTTGGGATTTCTCTGATCAAAAATGAATTTCAATGAATTTCGAGAAGGCAGGGGCAAGACAACAGGATCAAATGGGGTCAAAACTTTGCTGCACCACATGGGAATCAGTCAGCCCACGGAATCATATTTCTTGAATTGGACAATTAGTGGCCAGGTGCTTGCTGGTCAATTAAGGACTGCGAGTGGGCTGTTGAAGATGGAGGGCCAATAGGAGATCCTCCTAGCTTGGAGGGAGACAAAGCCTGCGGATCAAGTAAGAGAGCAAGAGTAAGAGAGAGATAGAGAGTTGGCACCTCCATTTTGAGAAACAAACTCTCCAACTAAACTTTAAAATTTAAAAATGCCCTCAGCGACCTAGCCACCACTGTAAAGGGGGGTGCCCTGAAACATGGTGCCCTACTGCTGCAGGTGGGGAGGGTCTCAAAGCCTCTCTGGAGGCCGGGTCTCGGGTTTGCCAGTTAGAGGCTGCCCCCATGCAGCTGGGCTAGTCTGTGGTGCCTTGGAAGGCCTTAGTTTGACGAGAAAATTCCAGTTAGTTTCTGACAGACTGGTTGCCTGACTGACTCCACACCTACCCACCCCTTGTTTGCCCCCATATGTTTCTAGAGTTAGTCAAGAACAAGATTATGAACAACACTACAGCATTGATTAAAATAAATGGTACACAGCACTGAAATGTCCCAAGATGCAGGCATTATTACAACAGTATCATATACCTGGACATGATGAGGATGAATGGATTCAGACTCAGCAGGAACACTGTGACTGATTTGTACCTTGTGATTGAAAAAAATCCACAAGAACAGTCTACTATTCACAAGTACTACAGGGGAAATAAAGGTCAGTGCCTTCAACATTTTAACACCAGATCATTCTGGGTACCGACAGGGATCATATGAAGAATGAAAAGCTTTGCACCACTCAATTAAGGAGGAAATTGAAAGACTGGGTTGCCACCCACCCAGCTAAATAAACCAACATTGATCAGGAGTAGCAGCAAACAACCAAAACAATTTCCTACATCCCTAACTGTATGTAACTGCTATTAATTCAGTGGCATACCTAATAACAAAAGGCAAATTTTCTGTAAATGTACAAAGGATATAGCTCTCAATTTACATGGGGTGAACAATGCTTTCCATCCAACATAACCCAGTGTGTCACCGTGTTTTGAAGAAGCAGGGAAGATGGATTCCAGCTTGGAGTTATGAGAATGTGCAATGTACAACCATGACTCATGTCACTATTGTACCAAACCCCAGAACAGTAAGACATATAGGAGAACTTGGGGACCTCATTCATTAGTGTTTTGGCAAGTTAAAGCAGGTTAAAGCCGGTTTGTTCACTTGACTCATCGGTTAGCGTGTGGTTTAGAATAAAAACAACAAGCAATGGGGTTTAATCCTCATTCCGGTTGATGTCACTTGGAGCCTGCCTCCTCACATCCGCAGTAACATCAGGACAGGTTTTACATCTTCTGTAATCGCACAAGGTGCCACACCTGTCCCTTTACCACTTCACTCCTCACTGTCCAAGGCCCAAAACATACTTCAAGCAACATTTCATGTGCACGTCCTTCGGTTTGGTCTGCTGTATTCGTTGCTCCCAATGTGGTTTCCTCTACATTGAAGAGACTAAACGCTGACCAGGTGACTGCTTTGCAGAACACCTTCACTCCAACCGCAAGCATGACTCCAACCTCCCTGCTGTTTGCCATTTTAACTCAGCATCTTTCTCTCACGCCCACACGTCCATGCTGCAATGCTCCAGTGAAGCCCAATGCAAACTGGAAGACCGCTACCCCATCTTCCGATTCAGTACGTTACAGCTCTCAGGGCTCAACATTGAGTTTAACAACTGTAGACTGTGACTTTTCATAGGATCATAGAATCCCTACAATGCAGAAGGAGGCCATTTGGCCCATCGAGTCTGCACTGGACCTTGGAAAGAGCACCCTACTTAAGCCCACACCTCCACCCTATCCCCATAACCTAGTAACCCTACCTAACCATGGTAGCACAGTGATTAGCACTGTTGCTTCGCAGCTCCTGAGTCCCAGGTTCGATCCCTGGCTTGGGCCGCTGTCTGTGTGGAGTTTTCACGTTCTCCCCGTGTCTACGTGGGTTTCATCCGGGTGCTCCGGTTTCCTCCCACAAGTCCCGAAAGATCTGCTTGTTAGGTGAATTGGACATTCTGAATTTTCCATCAGAGTACCCGAACAGGCGCCAGATAGTGGTGACTAGGAGATTTTCACAGTAACTTCATTGCAGTGTTAATGTAAGCCTACTTGTAAAGGGACTACGGTATCTGGGAGTGTGAGCTACCATTGGTGAGAAGGCTCGCTGCTCATTGGTCCTAGTGTTGCTTTCTCATTGGATAAGACGTAAGGTAGCTCCGCCCAATGAGGCGGGGTATAAGAACCTGTGTGTCCCAGCAGCCATCGTTCTTTCTGTACTTGAGCTGCTGGGGAAACATCTTGTAGATTAAAGCCTTCAATTCGGACTACTCCTTCGTTTCAGTGGTTATTGATCGCGCGTCACCCACACAGTCACCCGAGGCTGGAGTTGAACCCGGGGTGCCGGAGCTGTGAGGCTGCAGTGCTAACCACTGTGCCACTGTGCCACCCATTTTCTCCTCCATCTTGACCCAGTCCCTCCTCTACCCCCACAACACCTGGCAATTGTTCTTAAGTTTTACTTTCGCAAAATTCCTATTGTCATTTGTTCTCCTGCAAACACATTCTGATATCTTACCTTTATGCCACGACTAGCACTTCTATAGCCCTTTGCACTGCCATTAACATTTCCTCTGTCTTGTGCCCTACACATCTTTGTTGCAATCCCTCTCAGCTCCCACCTATCACTGACTTTCACCTCTGCTCCAGCAACTCCACCTCCTCTTGTAAAGTATATAATCCATCACATTACTCCTTCTCTTCAACTCTGTAGAAGAGTCATACGGACCTGAAATATTAACCATGTTTCTCTCTGCATAGATGCTGCCAGACCGGCTGACTTTTCCCAGCAGTTTCTATTCTTATTTCGCAACACAAGCCGTGGTTTTGGTGGCCCTCAAATGTTTGAGGCCACTAGCTGGAGGATGTTTGGATCAATTAGGGGAAGGGCTTTAAAATATATCACCGAGAAGCTGTGGTTTCCTTTGTAGTGTTGATAGACCAGGCCATGGAATGGAATGGCACATCATGGAAGAGAGGAGAATGGTGAAGTCTGGCGGTCACTATCAACAGCTCCCCCACTATCGGCAGAGGGATAGTTGTGTACGGAGCTTCATGCTGCGCTCTCCCAGTTGGTCATTGTTACTTTCATTTGAATATATCCACCAGAGCTGAATATTGTTCGCTTTATCTTTAATTGAGAGCACGGCGCATCCTGCATTAAACCTGCTTTTTTAAACAATGAGTATTTAATTTTCTGTACAAGTAAGAGAATGAGAGCTTGCAGTAAGGTACATTACATTTCACATTCGACTCCACAATTTGTTATGTTTTCACCTGTTTCGCTGGATCTTGTGCTCTTTGTGTACTGTGAATTTCTGCATTTCAATTGCCCCATGCTCCCTTAGTTAAATCAACAATGGGTTGCTCCTTTTAAGTCAGCAACCCCACCAGCAGGGGTTGCTGAAGCCTCATTGTTTGTATCTGTAACTAAACCTGAAAGATCTGAATCAATGCAAGAAAGTGCCTTTGCGCTCTTTATTCTAAATAAGATACCGATTGTAATTTGTCATTTCTGTCGGGCCTGTCTTAGCACAGAACTGATGCCTGCGTAAATACAACCCCGTCTTCTATGTTACTCTACTCATGATATTTCTGGATGGTCTCTCCTTATGGTTCTCTCATGAATGTAGAATTTTGGCATCTATGATGTTTCTGAATTTTGTTTAATTATTAATAGTATGGGGGTATCACTGACTGGGCCAGCATTTATGGCCCATCCCCAATTGCCCTTGAACTCAGTGGAATGCTGGGCCATTTAAGAGGCACCCACATCATTGTGGGTCTGGAGTCACATGTGGGCCAGACCGGGGAAGGATTTCTTTCCCTCAAGGACATCAGTGAACCAGATGTTCTTTTATGACAATGGACAATGGTTTCATGGTCATCATTAGACTTTTAATTCCGGATTTGTTGAAGTCTCTCTCTTAAGGCCGCAAATAAACATCCTCTCAACAAATAGAAAATGGCTGCAACAGTTTCTTATCGTTTGACCTCAAAACTGGGTGGCACAGTGGTTGGCACTGCTGCCTTACAGCGCCAGTGACCAGAGTTCGATTCGCCCTTGGGTGACTGCCTGTGTGGAGTTTGCAGGTTCTCCCCGTCTGTGTCGGTTTCCTCCGGGTGCTCCGGTTTCCTCCCACAGTCCAAAGATGTGCAGGTTTGATGGATTGGCCATGCTAAATTGCCCTTAGTGTCCAAAGGTTAGATGGGTTAAGGGGATAGTGCAGGGGTGTGGGCCTTGGTACAGTGCTCTTTCAGAGGGTCGGTGCAGACTCAATGGGCTGAATGGCCTTCTTCTGCACTATAGGGATTCTATGATTCTCTCAACAGCAACAGTGGAGCATCTGTGAGAAAAGCGATCCTGCCCATTCCCTCATCACTGAGATCACCACAGTCAGAGGCCCTGCATTGCTCAATGGATGATCACAATACAGACAACCATTGGTCCAACAATCAACATCATCTTCTATCACAGTGTGTTCGAAGGCAAATCAACTGGGATCATGTGTTTTGATACATTCCTTTGGAATGCAGGTTGACTGAGACCAGTTGCATTTTTGGATCAATCCTGAATAATAACTTGCGCTCCAGTGCCTCTGCTCACTCTTGTAAGTATCCTGATTACTTCCGGGGTGCCCATTTTGTTCAATATTTATCCATGTATATAGTAATAATCTTTATTATTGTTGTGGTGATATGCATCACTGTAGACACACAAGGGGTTAATGTAAATACACGAAGACTAGCTGGACGCTAGAGGGAGCACCAGGAACATGACACACAGACACTCAACTGGTACCATGTCTTGTTATGCTCTTGGCGTAGCATAAGCTGCTTCCTTGATGTTCACTCTAACAAAGGAAGGTTCAGACGTAGAGATAACTTCAACACGTTTATTAAACTATTTACAATTCTCCTACTTGGATTCACCTCTACTGTTAATCCTTCTATAGCAACTCAGACTGACAAACCAGTCTGCTACAATCCAGGTGGTGGGAGTGATGTTGAATCAACCCTGTGTCTGTACTCACTGAGTGTCTCCACTGGAAAGAGGAGGATCATATGTGCTGTGTCCTTTATATATGGGTTGATGTAATGCCCCCTGTGGTAGTGTCACCTCTGTGTATCGTGAATGCCCATTGGTCGTGTCCTATCTTACTGACCAATTGGTTGAGTGTCTGTGTGTCATGTCTCTGGTGCTCCCTCTAGTGTCTAGCTAGTCTACATGTACTTACATTAACCCCTTGTGTGTCTACAGTGATGCATATCATCAGAATTGTCACAAGTAGGCTTACATTAACACTGCAATGAAGTTCATGCTGCAGCTGTATAGCACCTTAGTTAGGCCACACTTGGAATATAGTGTTCAAATCTGGCCACCACAATACCAGAAGAATGTGGAGGCTTTGGAGAGGGTACAGAAGAGGTTTTCCAGGTGATGCCAGGTATGGAGGGCATTAGCTATGAGGAGAGGTTGGATAAACCCAGTTTGTTCTCACTGGTACGATGGAGGTTGAGGGGTGACCTTATAGAAGTCTACAAAATTATGAGGGGAATGGGCAGAGTGGATAGTCAGAAGCTTTTTCCCAGGGTGAGATAGAATAGAAGAGATAAAATCCCGACAGTGCAGAAGCTGGCCATTCGGCCCATCTAGTCTGCATTGACCCTTGGAAAAAGCAACCTACCTAGATTCAATCCCACGCCCTATCTCCCGTAACCCAGTGACTCCACCTAGTCTTTGGACACTAAGGGGCAATTTAGCATGGCCAATCTACCTAACCTGCACATCTTTGGGCTGTGGGAGGAAACCGGTGCACCCGGAGGAAACCCACACAAACACGAGAACAAAGCGCAAACTCCACATAGTCACCCAAGCCTGGAATTGAACACAGGTCCCCGCCGCTGTGAGGTAGCAGTGCTAACAACTGTATCACCGTGCCGACCCAGGTGGAAGAGTCAATTACTGTGGGACATAGGTTCAAAGTGCGAGGGGCAAAGTTTAATGGAGATGTGCCAGGCAAGTTTTCTACACAAGGGGTAATGGGTGCCTGGACCTCGCTGCCAGAGGAGGTGGTGGAAGCAGGTGCGATAGTGACGTTTAAGGGGTGTCTTGACAAAAATATGAATAGGATGGGAATAGGGGGATAAGCACTCCAGAAGTGTAGAAAGTTTTAGGTTTGACGGGCGGTGTGGTTGGCGCAGGCTTGGAGGGTCGAAGGGCCTGTTCCTGTGTTGTACCTTTCTATGTTCTTTGTTCGTTGTTCATAGAAGGAGTATAACTGCAACCAAGGAGTGTAACACTAAGATCCCCTTTCACCTGAAATGGATATTGTGTCCTTTTGCACGTGTCCTGAAATGGGTTTCTTCGACTTTCAGTATAAGCAGACTGAGAAACAGCAGTGCGATGAAGTTTGATCCTTTTTAAGCTTTTTAAATTAATTTATACACAATCTCACTTCTTGTCATGGGCGGACTTATTTGTTTTGGTAGTGCTTTCTTTTCCTTGTCCTCCTCCTACAATTTAATTTACAGACTGAGCCCAAGTATATCCAATTGTTGATAAACTGGCAGACTGCCCAAGTGTTTCTCTAGTCCCAGACACTGAGTATTCCAAGGAACTGGAATATGAGGATCTCCATCTCCCTTCCCATTCAGCAAGCTGCCAGGAAGCGTGTCACCCAATCAGGCCTCTCCCTGTGTATCAGCATCCAGACACCTCATGAATATATTAGAAATACCCACACTATTAGGTGATTAGGATGAGATAATTGCATTATACACCTGGTCGTTGGAGACAACAATAAGGATAATTACATCATTAATACATCAACCCCTCCCTGTCTCAGAGCTGAAGTCATTTTTTTAAACCTTTGTGAATTAATCTGTTTTAAAACACAATTGCTTATTAGCATGACACATTCACCAAATCACCACTAAAAGTAAAATGTAATGTCATCATTGTCCCAGATGGCCATAGGCTGCTTTCCCCTTTGAGGGGGAGAGCTGACTGGTGGTTATTTAACCTGAGGGTCACCACACCTCAGGCGAGGGGCAAGGTTGAGAAGGCGGGGCCTTCAAATCGCCACAATGAAGGAAAAAAATCCTAAAATGTAACGATCTGCAACCCTGTGCAACTTAAACTTGGCATTCATAGTGGACCTCCATAACCGCATCAGTTTCCGTACTGCCCCGTCCGCCATTGTTTTCTCGTTTTCCCAGTTGACCAATTTGTTCCGCCTCATACTTCCTTAGCCATATCTCTATGTACTACTGGTAAAGATATCTTTCTGGGCCAATGTATCGTTCAGATGTGGGTTGTGTATGATCAGCAGTCTTGCCAAGTGGTTCTATGCTCCCCTTGCCCCTTTCCCTGTGAGGACAGAAAGCCATGCATTATTGGACTGGGCCCACCATTGTGCATTACCAGTGATGAGTTGCATTTATATCAGATGCACAGCTGAAAATGAGACCATATGATTTTCTGCCCTAGTAAATGGAAAATCATAGCCGCAGGGATCTGCAAGTGTAAGTACATAAACAGTATCCATTCAGGTACATCATTATCCCTACTAATCCTCATTTCACCATGCCACCGCAGTAGTTCGGCCTGCTGTCTCACAGCACCAGGAATCTGGGTTCAATTCTGGACTTGGGTGACTCTGTGGAGTTTGCACTTTCTCCCCGTGTCTGCAGGGTTTCTATTCGGTGCTCCAGTTTCCTCCCACAGTCCAAAGATGTGCACGTTTGGTGGATTGGCCATGCTAAATTGCCCCTTAATATCCAGTGATGTGCAGGTTATGGGGTTACGTGGATGTGGCTGGGTGAGTGGGGGAGTGTAAATGGGTAAATGAGTGCTCATTCGAAGGGTCAGTGCAGACACAATGGGCCGAATTGCCTTCTTCTAAAAACATTTATTGGCCATGTGCTGGAAAATGGGATTAGAATAGTTAGGTGGTTGTTTTTGACCGGCACAGACATGATGGGCCGAAGGGCCATTTCTGTGCTATATGACTCAATGACTCTACACAATCGATATGGACAAGTTGAAGAAGCAATTCACAACAGGCAAGATGGATAAGGTATTTGCAGACTGGTATGTGAACAGCAGCATTATCCACAGTCCCACAATGTTCTGGAGTCTCCCTTTCAAATGGAGCCCTTGGGTCCTCACATAGATTGACAGGATTCATCTGATATAGACCGCCATACTGGATTCTCCATCGGCAGGATCCTCCGCTTCACCGGCAGCATACTCATGCCCGTGGATTTCCCAACAGCGTGGGGACACCCATAATGGGAAACCCCATTGCCTGGCTGCTGGGGCGGAGAATCCAGCTGCCGGCAGGGACGCGCCTCACCAGAAAACGGGTGCGATGGGACGGAGAATCCTGCCCAAGGACTCTCGGCTATTTCAGAACAAGCATTGTAGATTTCATACCAGAATTATTGAAGCTTTTACATGAAACTGGAAAATTACCTTGTTAGTGACTGGAAAATTATTTGATGATCAAACTTGCAAACGTGTTGCAGTTAATTATTTTGTGCATTCAGTTAATTAATTTTGCATTCTACTAATTCCCCAATTTTGCTGTTGTGTTAGGGAATCATGATCATCAGAGAGAAAAAGGTATTTAAGTTTCATCAGTGAAACTTCGCAATGGCTTTTTAGACAGTATTCGCCCGTGCCTTTGTCGGGGAACTTGCAGCGAGGGTTGACTATGCCGGGATTGGAAGATCCTGCCAACACAAAGGGCTGGAGAATTCCACTCTCAGTGTGCATTTCCCAACTGATGTATGTATTGTTCCTACATTGACTAGGCCGCTGAAACACTGGGGACAATTTTAACCTCACCCGCCTTTCTGGAAGCAGGCATCAGGCTTAATGCTGGTTTTACACTTTATTCAGTTTTGCTCTCCATTGATGCCGGGTGGGTTAGGTTAAGATTGCCACATTTGAGTTCAAAAATGTAATGAAGAAATACTGAAGACTGTCTTTTGAATAACTGTGTATTAGCATCTTTTCAATCCAGACCGAATTCTGGTTCAATTTTGAGTGTTTGATTCATTAACCATATCTGAGTAAAAGTGATCTATGGTGGTTCTCACTGGAAGATGTGAGTGCAAAATGTTGATCTTGAAGATAATTAACTTTAGCAAGATAAGTTATGCAGGGCATTTTCCCAGTGAGGGACACAAAGTCAAGGCACATCCTGGATATATAGTCCACTACATCATTTTGAATAAGTGGTTTGAATTTCCCCCTGTTATATCGTCCCCCCAAATAAACAGATTCAAATGCTTCACTTTCTTTTCTAGTTGTTAGTACTAAAGATGCCCACATGGAGGAGCCATAAACATACGAAGAAGATTGGATTCAAATCTCTTAAAGGGACAGGCATCCTTTTTGAATCCCTCGTTAGCCTTTTGCCTTTGATTAGGGGCAGCAGGGTAGCATGGTGGTTAGCATAAATGCTTCACATCTCCAGGGTCCCAGGTTCGATTCCCGGCTGGGTCACTGTCTGTGTGGAGTCTGCACGTCCTCCCCCTGTGTGCGTGGGTTTCCTCCGGGTGCTCCGGTTTCCTCCCACAGTCCAAAGATGTGCGGGTTAGGTGGATTGGCCATGCTAAATTGCCCGTAGTGTCCTAATAAAAAGTAAGGTTAAGGGGGGGGGGGGTTGTTGGGTTACGGGAATAGTGTGGATACGTGGGTTTGAGTGGGGTGATCATGGCTCGGCACAACATTGAGGGCCGAAGGGCCTGTTCTGTGCTGTACTGTTCTATGTTCTATCTATGTTCTATTAGTGATGGTTCAGACAAGGCAAAAAATGAGAAACAGTACATTTTTTCAACATTTTTCCATTTAAGGGGCAATGTAGTGTGGCCGATCCAACTACCCTGCATATCTTTGAGTTGAGGGGGTGAGACCCGAGTAGACATGGGGAGAATGTGCAAACTCCACATGAACAGTGATCCGGGGCCGGGATCGAACTTGGGTCCTCAGTGCCGTGAGACAGCAGTGCTAGCCACTGTGCCACCGTGCTGCCCGGAGAAACAGTACATTACGGTGTCGGCAGCCAATTTCCTTTTTGGGTTGCCGTGTGCCAGCTAAATCTGAGGAACATTACGCCCATTACCAAACTTCCAATATGAAGTATTTTCATTTTGAAATGAATTTTTTGTTAATTTTTTTAAATTTTAGAGTCCCCAATTATTTTTTTCCCCCAATTAACGGGCAATTTAGTGTGGCCAATTCACCTAACCCGCACATCTTTGGGTTGCGGGGGTGAAACCCACGCAGACACGGTGAGAATGTGCAAACTCACACGGACAGTGACCCGGGGCCAGGATTCGAACCCGGGTCCTCAGCGCTGCAGTCCCAGTGCTAACCATTGTGCCACGTGCTGCCCTCTGGAATGAATTTTTAGTACGGTGTTACTGTTAAGTTTTTCAGCACTTGAATTATAAATCACTTTTGATTAAAATTATCTATGTACATAAATTTAGAATAAAAGTAAAATATGTCCTTTCGGATTATTGTTTTTCCTCTATAGACAACTAACACGTCCCAAAAATTAGATATCTTTGCTGAAGCCAGGATAGAAATAAAGTCTATGTGAGAAAGCTTTTTCCATTTGGCTAGTCATTGTGGGCACTTTGCCATATTTCCCCATTCAGTATATCGGATGAACATCTTGAACTAGCTCTTGATGCCATCAGCTCCCTGAGCCGTGCCTGAACAAGTCAGTGATAAACAATAGCTAATAGCCAGAGGGTGCTGGCAAATCTCAACTCCTATTTCCTGCTGATCTTTCACAAACGTCCATGCAAATGTCTCACAGCAAATACCTCAGCTTATACCAAGTGTCCATTTCAAACTGTGATTTATCAAAAAGCTTTTTGTTAATATAACTGAACGGTGGCAATGAAATGTGTTTTAAGCTGTTGTGCAGAGAATGGAAGTTACACTCACATAACATCCAGTTGGTGCAGCTTTGTGCATTTAAGCTGTTTGTTGCATGAATGGAAGTAAGCATCACGCACTTAAAAGTGGGGGTGGTTGTATCACCTTGCGTTAAAACTCTGGGCTTCCTAAACAGGGTGTTTAATATGTCCACAGTCATATTCAATGAACATAACTTTTCTGTATCTTTGAGTTACAGAGGAACAATCTACATCCATTGTGTTTTAACTTTGGGGTGGAGCAAACTGGTATAACTTGCCATTGCATTCATAATAATAGTCTTTTAGTGTCACAAGTAGGCTTACATTAACACCGCAATGAAGTTACTATGAAAATCCCCGAGCCTTTTCGGGTACACAGAGGGAGAATTCAGAATGTCCGAATTACCTAACAGCACATCTTTCGGGACTTGTGGGAAGAAACCCGGAGCACCCGGAGGAAACCCACGCAGACACAGGGAGAATGTGCAGACTCCGCACAGACAGTGAGCCAAGCCAGGAATCGAACCTGGGACCCTGGTGCAAAAATGCCATCATTTTGTGTGGCTTATTTTACATATTAGATCTTCATTGTTTCGATGGTAATGACATCACATTGGTTCTATTTAGTATTTGTTAGTTATCCATACTCCACCAAATATATTGTTTAAAAATACATTAGAATCTTGTTGAATTACGTTTCCTGAAATTAAATCTGTTCTTCAGCGTAGTCACTTTTTAATCCCTTATTCAGGGCAGGATAAATGTGCCACATCTCATTGTAAAGTTTCAAGTATCATCAGATATGATGTGCATTTCAGTGGTATGAGTTTGCTAGTTGATGACCCAAGAGCTGAAAATAGAAGGATCATCGTACTTTAAGTGAGGCCTTTGTATCGTGAAAAGGCAGCTTGCAAGACAAAATTGGCAGCTGTGACGAGAGGGGTTATTTCTGATATTTGTCTCCCAGTACTATTACAACAACAACTATCTTTCTGGCCCATTTCAAAATGTGGTTTCAGCTCAACTGGCCTTTGAAACCCTGCAAGAAATCGGATTCAGTGAAAAGTTGCTGCAGGTTCCACCTTGGAATTGTTAAGCAAGGTTTTATTTCTCAGCTCTCATTTGGGTGTGTCATGTTCGAGGGACCAAAGCATTGGGACACGGCTGGTTTTGGGCAGATCAGCTAAATTTCTGGTCTTGCCTGTACTTGTTACTCTTAGGAGAAGCTGAATTGATTCCAAGCATCGCCTCCCCAAGGAGAAGTGGTGTGGTTGAAATTGGTGGGTGTGGGATGGAAATTAGACAGTCAAATCTGGACAGCTCGTGTGTTGTTCCTAGTGGCTGACACAATGTGAATTGGTCGATGTTGGGGAGCTGTCTCTGCCATTCTTGGTGTCGGATCTGGGGAAACTGGACAGATTCCCATGAAATGTAACCTGACCCAAACTCCATCATGCAGTTGTTCAAATACACAAAGATTCCCCATTGCTCAATTGCTTTCCCAAGCAAAGCCTTCTTATTGCTCTAAAACTACCGAACCTCTCCTCCACCCTTACTTGCTGATATCATGAGGGATATACCTATCATCAGGCAGAAATCTTCCTCCTGCCGAATAGCCATTATCACCCCTCCCCCCCGCTGCCCCGGCTCCAAACACTGATCACAAATCCTATTTTCTGTCTGCAAATTTCACCAAGTTTCAAATTCCCTTTCTACTTGAAAATCATCGGCCCCGAGGCCTTATACTCACCCTGACTCAGTGACTTCTTTCTGGCCTGTCCGTTTACTCACTCCTTTGATATTTGGCTGCTCCTACTTCTCCATCCTCTATTCTCCACCAGTGTCGGCTGCTCTTTCAGTTATCATGCCCTGTCTTTCTCTTGCCTTACCACCTTTATGTTTTCAATTGTCTTCCCCAGCCTTTACCCACTTCACATAGATCCAAATTGGGGGCTGTGATGATAGGTAGACTATTATCTGTATATAATATGAGTAGTTCATCATCACTGTAAATTCTATGATCTATGATCTGCATGTGTATTACAAGTTATATGTTTTACTGTTGTAGTTCTCGCATTCAACCAGCAGGTGAGGCAAATACGGAGTCCCGGGACCCAGATGCACCATTTGTTCCTGGAGAATGTGTTTGCAAGGAGTTGATAGCAGTCGCATGTTAGAACAGTTCTGTTGTATCTTCGTGTAAGCTGGTGTTAGACGTTTATTTCCAACTGTATTCATCTTAGACATTTTAGTTATTCGTTAGTGTAGTGTCAGTAATAAATAACTTTGTTTATAAAACAAAGTCTAATGTTCTTTGTTCACACGGCAATATTGAGATTCAGCCCAATCAAAGAACATTACAGGGGCGACACGGTGGTACAGTAGTTAGCACTGCTGCCTCACAGCTCCAGGGATCCAGGTTTAATTTCGGCCTTGGGTAACCGTGTGTGTGCAGTTTGCACTTTGTGCCAGTGTCTGCCTGTGTTTCCTTCGAGTGCTCCAGTTTCCTCCCACAGTCCAAAGATATGCAGATCAGGTAGATTGGCCATGCTAAATTGCCAGGAAAAAAAATAGATCCAAGTTGCTCTCAATGTTATTAAGATCGACAGAAATGGCCAGAGAATTCAAGAGATTTGGGTTATGCAAGGGACAGATCCGGACGATACTGATCCAGAATTCAATATGTGAAAATCAGTACGGCCCAAATGTTCAGGTAATAAGTCACAACAAGGAAGATTATGCTCTTCTGGATTTTAATTGGGGGAGATGGAAAGAGAGCTGGTGACTCACCATTACCCACTTTGCACTATGGTACAAAGTTAAAATCCTGCCCAGGATGCCATCAAAGTCTCCGTAGTATCTGAACAATGAGTCCCTTTCAGCCATAGCATAAGACTGTTTGGTAGGAAAAACATGGAGAGACAATAGACGCAATCTTCCCAAAAGGGAACAAAGTACCCTAGCGAGGGCATTTAGGCACGTGTTTCCCGGCACTCTTGGTGACAAGAAACACGTGGCTATTCAACGCTATTCATGTTGAATAAGGGTCCTAAACGGGAAATGTACGGCCAAGGCAGCACATAGCCCCGATTTTTACAGCGGGGGACTTCCATTCGCCGGAACTGCCTGTTGTAGTGAGACCCCTAAAGAAAAACCCCAACCTCCCCCCAGCCCAAACGCAATATGGGAGGGACCCCAGCCCACCCCAGCCCCACCCCTCATACCTCCCAACACCCATGGTGGGCAATCCTGGCCCAATCACATGCATGCAGAAAATGCCAGCTTGGCACCTTGGCAGTACCAACCTAGCACCATGGCAATGTCCCTGACAGTGCCACCTGGGTACCTTGGCAGTGTCAGGATGGCACCCATGTGTCATTGCCAGGGTACCCAGGTGGCACAAGCAGTGCCAGGGCACCACTCTGCCCAAAGAGCATGCAGCTGGGGACCTATGATTCCCTTTGGGGACCCCCACGGGTGCAATTCCGTCTGGCTCCCATTTGTCGAGACCAGCCCAAGATCTCTGAGGCGAAAGCAATCGAGCAATTGATTCCCAAAGCCTCGGGTACCTCGAGAATCTGCACATTAGAGTAAGGCTTACTGCCTCGCTCTAATATGGAGATTTGCCAAAATGTGAACCCGTCCATTGTGGGTGGGATTCTCCTTGCAACGTCTTGCAGCGTTGAATTTCGCGAGGCATTGCGAGCCAAGAGGAACCCAGGAGCGGGGTCTCCCGGCTTTCACCGCCCACGTTGCGCCTCAGCAAGAAGCGTTTGGGGCACAGCGTGGCCGGAAGATCGCGCCCCATATAAAGTAAAGGGCACGATTCTAAAAGGGGTTCAGGTTCTTCTGCCTGTGAGTGTGGTGGTGATACCTTCAACTGAACCTTTCAAAAGGGAGTTAGACTGTTGTCTGAAAAGGAAGAATATGTGGAATTACCAGGAGAAGGCAGGAGAATGGCATGAAGTGAATTGCTCATTCGGAGAGCTGGTGCAGACATGATGGGCCAAATGGCCTCCTTCTGCGCTGTAGTAATTCTGTGATTCTGTAAATATTCAGGTGTCGGCCTTTATTATCACAAAAATCTATCCGCATTCCCTTCAAATATTGAGTTCTGCTTTTCCTATCTAAATATTAATAACGGGCAGCACGGTGGCGCAGTGGTTAGCACTGCTGCCTCACGGCGCCGAGGTCCCAGGTTTGATCCCGGCTCTGGGTCACTGCCCATGTAGAGTTTGCACATTCTCCCTGTGTTTGCGTGGGTTTCAGCCCCACAACCAAAAGATGTACCGGATAGGTGGACTGGCCACGTTAAATTGGCCCTTAATTGGAAAAAGAATTGGGTACTCTAAACTTAAAAAATATATATAAATGACTTTCAATTAACTGTGCATTGACTACAAATATTTAGAATTCGTTTCAGCAGGGTTGTGGTTTGCCACACATGTCACTAATATCCTTGGACTGAAATTATTTTACGGAATGGTGATTCTCTCACTGTAAATATACAATGATCTACCTGATTTTTTTAAAGATACAGTTCTATATTTGGCACAGTGGTTAGCACTGATGACTCACAGCACCAGGGACCCGGGTTCCATTCCGGCCTTGGGTGCCTGTCTGTGCGGAGTTTGCACTTTCTCTCCATGTCTGCATGGGTTTCCTCCGGGTGCACCGGTTTCCTCCCACAGTCCAAAGATGTGCAGGTTAGGTGGATTGGCCATGCTAAATTGCCTCTTAGTGTGCAAAAGGTTAGATGGGGTTACTGGGTTATGGTTATAAGGATGGGGGCATGGGCCAAGGTAGGATGCCCTTTCAGAGGGTCTGTGCAGACTCAATGGGCCGAGTGGCCTCCTTCTTCATTGTAGGGATTGTATGATATTTTCTTCTTTACCCAAATGTCCTTACATACAGTGAAAGTGTGACTTGCTGTAGCCAATCCATACACCCTGAAGCAGGACGCTAAGAAAAAAATAATGTTGATCGTGTCTGTATTTATATTGTGCTTGGACCTTGTAGGGCAGGCTCAAACTTGCTTGTTTTGCCCAACCCACTGTTGATTAGGCTATGTTCACACATGTCTTCATTGGAAGGATGCTGCTATCCTTAAATACCCGCATGCGTGCAAGCATGCAGTTTCTGGAGCTAAGGGCAAAAAAGCATAAAAGGGAAAGAGAGATCTTCTTTCTTTATAGTTTCCTTGAACATTATTTGTGTTTTACAACAATTAAAATTAATTTTCTTCTCTATTATATTTGGTACTTCAAGTGTGCATTGTACCTATGCACATGTAGAAATCTTTAACTTGCACTATTCAATGTCGAGCTGAGTGTCTGCCTCAAAGATTCTTGGCTGGATTCTCTGTTATCGGGACTATGCACCCATGTCGGCGTCAAAACGGTAGAGTTTTACGCCAGAAAAACTGGTGTGAAAGGGACATGAATTCCTAGCCCTGCAGGGGGCGAGCAGGGACCCAGAGTAGATCTTGCAGCTTTTGCTGCGGATACGGACCCCCGCCCTGCCGGTTCGGAGGCCACACGTGCGCACGGCGGCGGCCTCCCGCGGCCGCGCCGTGCTCCATGGCAGACTCGGACCGCGGAGCTGGACCCAAAAAAGAGACCCTCCGATCAGCCACGCCCCCGACCCGCAAGTCCCGCACAAGCAATTACTGCATACCTATAAGACCTCCCCCCCCCACCCGCCCTCCGATCAGCCCGCCACGGACCAAGGCGGCCGTAAACTGAGTTCACAGCCGCCACGTGAGTATCTTGACCGGCTGCACCACATTAGATCCATGCCATCGAGACTTTGGCCAATCAGGAGCGCAGAATGGCAGAGCAGGCCTCTAGCCATGGCCCCACGTAGATCTCAGGCGGCACGGTGTACTCCCTGAGTACGCCGCTTTTCAGGGCCCGCAGAATAGGGGAACAAGCGCCGGTCTCGATTTCCTGCAGGAAAATGGATTCTCCGCCCCCGTGCTGGCCGTCATTTTGGCGTTGGGGTGCGGAGAATCCAGCCCTCTACCCTTGAAATAGTCGTAGGAAACCGGAGCACCCGGAGGAAACCTGCAGACATGGGGAGAATGTGCAAACTCCACAAAGACAGTCACCGCTGTGAGGCTGCAGTGCTAGGGACTGTGCCACCGTGCCACCCCTCGACCTACTTTTTGCTCACCTGCAATGTTACCACAGCTCTTCTAGTGCCAGAAACCCCTTTGTCTTCTGTGGTGTTCTTTATGTTGCTTAATTCAGGGTGGTTGGCGTAGTGTTCACTAAGATCACAAAATAGCTTGAATGTAAACAAAGCTATAAGTTTATGAACACTACTAACTTAGATTCGACACATACTTCTAAATAATACACAATTGATTGTTAACATATAAACTGCACTCATCTACAACTAGTCTTAATACTGGTATAAACTATTATCTGCTCTAACTCACACTAATAATACTTCTGACTGTCTCTAGCTAACTTCTGGACTACTCTCCCCCACAAGGCTTGACATCAATGCCTTATATACTTGTATATGTAGCGCCCTCTAGTGGCTACTCTAGACATTTCATTAACCCTTGCCGTTCTTACAGTTATGATAATACCACATCTCCCTCTTCCTCAAAGTTAATAGCTCCAATATTGTTCTTGATGTCATCCCAACCTCCACCTTGATTATACTTGAGCTCCTCCTCAATGCTGCTGCATGTATTCTGTCCCCTGCCAAATCCGATTCATGGATTACCCTCGCTGAGCTGACAATAGAACGTTCTGAAACTACTCAGCAGACCTATTATCATCTATGGAGAGAGAAACAGAGTTCACCTTTTAAGTCTGACCTTTCATTTGACCTGAGGAAAGTTAGAAATATGAAAGGTTTAGAGCAAGTGAGGGGGGAGGGGGGGGGGGGGGGGGGGGGGGTCAGAGAATAGAAGAACAAAAGAGAAGGTCTGAGATACATCCCCAGAGTGGAGGGCAGGGGAGATTAAATGAGCAAAGGTGACATGCTGCAGCACCAAAGGGAATGCTAATGGGACAAGCAAAGAGATAGAAGATGTGTCTGAAGGAGATGAGCATGGCAGAAATGGCACTGGCCTACCTTGTCTTTCCATCCCCAATTACCTACCAATTGACAATCCGATCCTGGCCTTACTCTCTGTCGCTGATCGCTCCTCCAGACTTACAATCTCGCCTTTGAAAAACTGCTTCTCTGACTTTGTCCTTTTGAAACTATCCCCTCCTTTCCATCCATTATGTGCAGCCATGCCTTGAACAGCATATGCTGTAGAAATCTCTCCTTGGAATCATCTGCACATGTTTGCTCCTACTTTTTCTTATGTCTCTGTCAGTCCCACCCCAGGACTTGATGGTTAAGGAAGGTGTGTTCATAATGCAGTCAAACAGATTGAGTGTCAACCTGAAAATCCTTCCTAACACATCAATGGCCGCCAGTAAGAGCGGGAGAGACCCCTGGTCATCCACACTTGATATGGAGCGGCACCCTTCAAGCTCAAAGCCCCTGCAGACGGACTAGCTTCCAATTTGCTTCTTTCTAATTTTGCTCCGCCTTACCTTCAGGGTGGCTAAGAATTGCTTTCATGGTGCCCAGGTGGCATTGCCAGGCTGGAAGGGTGCCTCCTGAAATCCCCTGGGAATTACAAGCTATGGAAACAAACAAAAGTCTGCGTTAGGTGCGGGAAGAGAATTGGAATGGAAATAACGAAACAAACAGAGGCTAGAAAATATTGTTGCCATTAGCGGATGACAGGTGGTGGTCCTGCCTTCTGTCCCTTGAAGCTGTCCTGAAACCTTCTCCCCCTGACCCACGTGGTGGCTGTTTGACATTCCTCTGGTTGGCAATGACAGCTACTGGACCTCCAAAACCCCATTCGCTAGCTGGCTGCTGCCTTCTGTCCTTTCTGGCAACTGGCCAGCGGGATACATGTCCTGCCCCTCAGACACCGGCCAGCGAAGATGTTATAACCTCACTCAGACTCCTACCTGTCTGAAACCAGGTGGGATTAAAAGAAACACCTGAGAATGGTGAGTGAAGTGGTAACCCCTTGTGCGTTGTGACAGAATTAGAAAGGCCAATACACTGTTGAAGGTTTAACAAAAAGATTTCAATTCTGTCACAGCATTTGGGAGATATCCTCCTGTGCGCTGGAAATGTGAATGATCAGTTCTGACAGCTGGGAGGACATTGAGCAAATGTTTTGTGTATCTAGATGTGTGTGTCCCGGTTGTTAATCGTTTATCAGGTTGTGTGATAATTGCATTCATTGTTCAGTATTAATTGGGCCCAGTTTCGCTCATATATTTTTAGATTATTCTCTATGAGAGCAGGCTGAAAAAGAGGTTTTTTTGAGGTGAAATGAAATGAAATGAAAATCGCTTATTGTCACGAGTAGGCTTCAAATGAAGTTACTGTGAAAAGCCCCTAGTCGCCACATTCCGGCGCCTGTTCGGGGAGGCTGTTACGGGAATTGAACTGTGCTGCTGGCCTGCTTGGTCTGCATTCAAAGCCAGCGAATTAGCCCTGTGCTAAACAGCCCCTTGTATGTTTCATTTGGGATTGCTGGAAACCGACAAGAACTCCAGTGAAAACAGATGCGCTCCATTTGAGTGTTTACGTACCATGACTGTCAGTATCAAGTTTACAGCATCTTCTTTCCATCAAGAAATTGCAGTCCCAATTGGTCATGAATGTCATTGTGATTTATAATGTCATGTAAATTAAAATATACTTTGACCGGAAAAAGTGTTTTCTTTCCCTCTCCCAGCTTTGTTTTTTCCTCCTTTCTGAGGTGGCTGACTGTTGCTGTAGGGTTGTCAGCCCGTGACTGTGAATATCCGCAAGTTTTTCAACTGTTTACAGCTGCATCCAATTCTGTCCTCACTCAGCAGTCACAGTCTTTGTTCAGTACAAGCCATTGGATCATTGTCAGTATTGGGAACTTTGGCTGATTGTTCCTTCTCCTCGCTCAGGGGGTGTTAAGGCTAGTGGTGGTAACCCAACTGCCACCCAAACCGAGATCAGCTAACTCATCCCAGACAGGCATTGAGAGCTGTCAGTCTCTGCACTCAGTAACTTGCTGTCAGCCTGGGTCGGAGGAACTCCAACAGCTGTTTTCAATAGAAACTGTAATTAGATCCGAGAATCTGGGCCCCCATTTTAACACAACCGGCCAAACGGAGTCTTGGATGAACAGGTTATAACTATAAAAACTGACTTTGTTTCCCTTTCTGCCAGAAAGCTACCGAGCGCCATTTTAACTCTGGAACTAACTCCAATGGCAAATGTACTCTTCGATGCTGGCACGCACGCGTGAGAAAATTCGAATAGGGATCTGGTGACTTCATCTAGACCCTAATGTGATTTTATTTTTATAAATTTAGATTACCCAATTATTTTTTCCAATTAAGGGGCAATTTAGCGTGGCCAATCCACCTACTCTGCACATTTTTGGGTTGTGGGGGCGAAACCCACGCAAACACGGTGAGAATGTGCAAACTCCACACGGACAGTGACCCAGAGCCGGGATCGAACCTGGGACCTCAGCGCCGTGAGGCGGTTGTGCTAACCACTAGGCCACCGTGCTGCCCTGACCCTAATGTGATTTTAACTACGTGAGTCAGAGAGTAAGAGCTCAATTTAATAGCCGCGCGTGCCCGACTCGGGATACGACACGGCCGGTAAATCTCGCCAGAGGTCTCATGAGATTTACTTGGCTCGCTACGTCTCACGAGATCTCACGAGGCGTCACAATCTGGATCCCGTCCACAATGGCGGGACCCAGATTTGCATATTCAAGTGAGTAGTTAGCGCTCACTTGAATATGTCTATGCGGGTGTACCCAGCGTCCGGGATTGAATCCCCTTGCCTCAGACAGCCAGAGCGGGCACCGTTTATAACTGGTCTCCACAAATGTGGACCAGGCGAATGGAGGCCCCCTGGTGGTTGGCACCTGGGCAGGGTGGTACCCTGGCACTACTCTGTCTCCATTTGGGTAGATTGCGCCCAGTACTTTGCTTCCAATTTGCTACTTTCTAATTTTGCTCCCCTTACCTTCAGGGGCTAAGAAGCATTGCCAGGTTGGAAGGGGCACTGCCAGGGTGCCTCTTGAAGCTTAACCTGCTACCTGCTGGGTCATGGGGCTTTGATTTATCAGTGGGAGGTAAAGGCTGACACTACCCTGAATAGACTGAATGTTCCTGTGAGTGTCGGGATCATTTCTGGGTTCCAAGCTCCACACATTTCAGTCCTGAACCTGTTGTTTTCATCATCCAGCAGACAGCTAATTAGTAGGTTGCTTTTGCATTTCCATCGAATTAGGGGTGGTGAGTGGCGCAGGAATATGGAAAGGCCAATTGGAGGGAGGGCTGGCCGGCAATGCCACCAGGAAAATTAAGCACCACTCAGGCAGAGCGAGCGAGGGCGAGATCCAGATCGTGACGTCTCGCAGGATCTCATTAGACCTCGCGAGGCATTCCGAGAGCCGCAACTCTTGCGAGAGGCCTCTGAGTTGGGTGGGACAAGGCCGCTCAAAACCAAGTCGGACGTGATCGTGCCCAGAAACTAAGAGCAGGAGGAGGTTATTCAGCCATTCGAGCCTGCTCCGCCATTCACTATGATCATGGTTGATCCTTGACCTCAATGCCGTATTCCCGCTTTCTCCCCATACCTCTTGATGCCATTACACTCTAAAAAATTATATATTTCTTGGCCTCCACAGCCTTTCGTGATAGAGAATTCCACAAGGTCATGACCCTTTGAGTGAAGACATTGTTCTTCATCTGTTCTAAATGTTCTATCCCACATCCTGAGACTGTATCCCTGGTTCTAGATTCCCCAACCAAGGGAAAACATCCTCCATGCATATAGTCTGGCCAACTCTCATCCTCCTGCACTCTGGTGAATACAGGCCCAGTCAGAATGCTAATTGCCCTTTTAAATGCCTTAATTAGCGATGTGCTGCTGTCGGGAGGGTAGCCAATGCAGCTGGGAGCTCACCTCTGGGAAAGCGCATGGAGGCGGGAACATGTCAGGGAGCCACAAAAGTTTCCTCTCTGTGGATTCCAGGCAGTGTTTGAGCTCCAGGCTGCAGCAGCATTTATCACCTGCATCTCCCAGTTTGCAGTGCACACTGCATTGAGTAAAGCAGTGGAACATGTCAACTAGAGAGGGAATATACTAGGCTGCTCTAGCCTTCCTCACCAGTGCAGATTACCTCTGTGACGGATATCGAAAGGCAGACTGAGAGAGCTCTGCGATTTGTAGCATTTCCAAGCTACCCTCATGTCCAGACTGCATTGATATAGCTGCCTCGGCGCCAGAAGATGTGCCGACGGCAGAAGGGGACGTGAAAGGTTTTGCACTGCATCAGCCTTCAAGTGGTGTGTGATCATATCACTTCCACTCTGTGACATTCGTTCATCCAGTGGGTAGCACTGCTGCCTCCCAGCGCCAACCTTGGGTGACTGTGGAGTTTGCACTTTCTCACCGTGTCTGCGTGGGTTTTGTTTCCTCCGGGTGCTCCGGTTTCACCCCACAGTCCAAAGATGTGCAGTTTAGATGAATTGGCCATGCTAAATTGCCCAAAGGTTGGGTGGGGATACAGGGTTAGAGCGGGGATGGGCCTAGGTTGGATGCTCTTTCGAAGGGTCGCGCTGACCCGATGGGCCGAATGGCCTTCGTCTACACTGTAGGAATTCCATGATCCTCCCACTATTCCACACATCTGAAATATCAGAGTTTGGCTCCTGAGAGATAAGGAATAACCCTTACTCACGTGACTGATGACACCTCTCCACAATCTCGCCAAAGTTGCGAATGTAATAAAAGTATTAAATTGAATTCTAAATACAGCATTCGAGTGAATTATTTTGTCACCCAAATAGTCAATCCATGGAGCTTCTCTTAACCAAAGGTTTCATCACTCTAACTCGCCGGTGGAGTGCCACCCAGTGGCATCAGTATAGCTGGCGGAAGACTCATGTTGGCATCCTTGAGTTAACTTTCTGGCACCATTGTTGATGTTGGTTGAGAGGGTGATAAGGGACCACACAGGCTAACAGGTTGAGCAAGAGCCACTCATATGGGCCTGGGGCTTAGAACTTCAGCTAATTTGCAGAACGGTAAACCACAGAAGATGAGTAACATTTTCAGAGCCCCCAACCTCTCAAAGGCAAATGTCTGTCGATAAGTCAGGGCACAAGTTTGAGAGCAAACCTGCAAAACTGAATAATGCAAGGCAAAACTCTTATTCCAGTTCAAGCATGTGGAAGTCAATGTGATAAGAATAATGCCTTTGCTGCTTGCCATGGCTAAGATAACTAAACTATGAGGAAATTAAACATGAACTAACTCCTCGCTGACTGTCAAGCTACATGCAAAATATTTGACAGATAGCAGGAAACACAGATTATTAAAAGTAAAGATTTAAAGTCTTGTGATCCAAAAGTCTCCACTCCTTTGTTCTCCCACTGAAAAGATATCTCAAAATCTTAACTCCTGAGAGTTATATTCCTGTCTGAATTAACCAGAAACAGAAATATTTGGACGATTGAGAACCATTTGGCCTGTTACTTCATGTTACTTTATAAGATTTATAATTGCTATTTATTTTCTTTCATTTATACGAGGGGTCACTACAATTGTTTTCGATTCACACATTCCATATTTTGTTGCAAAAGCAGAAAATGCTGGAAACATACTGTAGGTCAAACAACATCTGGGGATAGAGAAACAGAGTTAATGTTTCGGTCGGTGACCTTCATCAGAACTGGCAGATGTGAATAAATGAGCAGGTTGAGGAGCTGAATGGCCTATTGCAGCACCTAATATGAGCGTGCATCCTTTTAGAACCACCCTCTTCCAAACACAATCATCTCTGCAGCACTACCTGTACAATTTACTTGGTGCTGGAGACCATTCTTTCAGAGCCTCGGGGGTGATGCCTCCCAGCACCAATATATATTTTTTGAAAAATATTTTAATTCTACTTTTAGTAATTTAACATTTTACAAAACCAAACCAAACAAAACAAAAACATTGCAACCTCAAATTTAAAAAACCTTGCATCGAACCTCACCCCGCATCCCCCCACCCCCTAATAGTTGATGGTAACTAGCTCTCTGAAATGCAAAATAAACAAACCCCATCTCTTGTGGGATTTCTCATTTGCCCCCCCTTGGGCAAATATCACCCTCACAAGATGAAAGAACCCCATTGGATCCCTCAGCCACTCCGAGGCACAGGGTGGAAAAGCTAAAACATCGGCCGCCACCCGCGTCTGCAACTCCGGCAGTTCTGACACCCCGAATGTAGCACCCAGGGGACCCAGATCCAAATCTACATGCAGGATCCCAGTATCCAGTTTTAATGGCTGCTCGCCACTTCCTGACGATGTCGCAGCTGCTTTGATTGGAAGGTCAGCAAATGGCACTTCTGAACTGAGCCCCTCTTTTAAAACAGGTCGATTTCCCTTGTACCGCTTCTGGACAGGGCCTGGTGTTCACTAGCCCACATTCCAACCTAGGAATTAAAATAAACTTTCAAGGCAATGCATTAATGAAGACCTTGTATTGAGGTTGCCGAGCAAAGGGTATGGATGTGTGGCAGGACTGGATTACTTGCATCCAGGCCTGTTATAGCTTGTCTGTGTCCACACACTCCTCCAGTTCAATTAACGTTACATGATAGGCTGCGGGGACAGAACTTTTGTCATCAAGGCCTGTTTATAGCAGTCCTTTTTTTTAAGCTGGCTCCAGCAGATGCTAGGTATATTTGGCTGTGACAGCACTTCATCAGAAAAAGCCATCCGAGGACAGAATGGGTTTAACATCTAAAGCTTCAGCTAATTAAAAGCCTTTTTATGAGGTTGCAAATGCAATGAACTTTCTTTCAGTTAAAAAGGAAGAAAAATCCAGAGGCTGTATTTAATTGTGGTTCTCGACCTCGAATAGTAGAAACTGCTAATTAGATCAAATATTCTGAAGGTGCCGCACATACTTTAAGTAATTCCCCTAATTAATGGACATCATTAGAACAGCCAAGCAGGTAGAATGACTCCACTCAATCTTTCAATATCAATAAAAATTCAACAATTTTAATTAGAAATGTCCTGAACATCGCCATTCCTCTTCTGTAAAAAAGTGGGCACATTCAGATATTCTTTCCTCTTTAATAGCCTATATGTTTAACCTCATAGTTTCATCGGAAGGTGCTAATAAATGAATTATGACACAGTTGGTGCCTTACAGATCTGTAACATTGCACACTGACTTACGCTATGATGGGGAAAAAAGAGAGGCTTGGATTGAATCTATTCCCTTCATGATCAGTGGATGCTCCAAAATAAATTAAATCCAATTAAATGCTTTGAAGTGTCATCACTGTTGTAATGTAATAATAATAATCGCTTATTATCAAAAGTAGGTTTAATGAAGTTACTGTGAAAAGCCCCTGGTCGCCACACTCCGGTGCCTGTTCGGGGAGGCCGGTATGGGAATTGAACCCGCGCTGCTGGCCTTGTTCTGCATTACAAGCCAGCTGTTTAGCCCACTGTGCTAAATCAGCAAGAGACATGGCAGCCAATTTACACACAGCAAATTCTCACAACAGCAATGTGATAACGAGCAGATCGCCTGGTTCTGGTGATGTTGAATTTGGAGGCTAGATATAGGCCAGGACTCTGGGGATAACCCCCACCCCCATTTTTCATCAAAATAGGGAATCTTTTACGACCAATTGAAGGGGAAAATCATGCCTCAGTTTAACGTCATCCGGCAGGCGAGAGAAATGAATTTGGCGCGAAGAAAAGAAAAGAAAAAATCAAGTTTCCAACATCGGACTGAACTGTTGGAATTCTGTTTTCTGGTCTTTAAAAGTGGGTTGATCTTCCTGATGAATAATGGCAGGAAGCCCTTTTTTGTGCATTAGCATGTCACACATGCTCATTGATTTACCAGCTCGCTGGAATTATGTTCCCCAGACAAATTAGATTCTACACTCGCGGGAAATTAGAATGTTCACTTTTATGACTGCATGTACCTGGTGGGCTTCACGTACTCCATCATTTCAAGGTCAGTAGATGCTGCTTTCGCCTTCTTGGGGAATTTGCATAGAGCAGCACGGTAGCACAGTGGTTAGCACTGTTGCTTCACAGCTCCGCGGTTCGATTCCCAGCTTAGGTCACTGTGTGGAGACAGCACATTCTTCCTGTGTCTTCATGGGTTTCCTCTGGGTGCTCTGGTTTCCTCCCACAGTCCAAATATGTGCTATTAGGTGGATTGACCATGCTAAATTGACCTAAGTGTCCAAAAAAGGTTCGGTGGGGCTATGGGGTTACTGGGGTAGGGTGGGGGAGTGGGCCTGTGTGGCGTCCTCTTTCAGATCATTGGTGCAGACTCAATGGGCCTGAGGGCCTCCTTCTACTTTAGGGATTCTATGAACAAGTTAAGGAGGGGAGGGGTCAGAAGGAGGATGGCTGTCCAGGTGCTCTTTAAATATGGCGCCTGAACCTTTGAGCTCATGAGGTAAAGGGGGGGACAAGGGCTTCCTGCCTGCCCTGCCACAAGATTCACCGTGCTCCACGTGGATCCATAACAGCTCAGGATTGTCCTTGTCCAGCCATCCCACCTCCACACACAACCCAGACACCCTGAGAAGAATCATTCGCATTTCCGCACAAGCCACCAAACTTAGACTTCAGAGTGGAAGATTCCACTCTCAGATTCTGAGGCAAGACTGAGCAATGGCTGACAAATCACAGAGAATCAATGTGGATTAGTAGATGAGGGGATTTCCAGTACTAGCCACAGCACGTAAAATAACTTACATTGTCCAGTTCTCAAGGATTTGATTAAGAAAACTTTGAAGCTGCTCACTGTTGAGTAATGGGTTAATAAATATTTTAATAAGACCATGATGATCTGAGTGATGTAACTGTCATATCAGTGGTCAGATGACCAAGAGATTCAAAGAGCGTTAGGCACAGCACAGACTGTTTCATGTATGCCATTGCTCACTTTGAGGTCTTTGTAAATAGTTTGTAATAAAAGGTTAGAAGTTAAACCATTCTGAATATCTGAAGTCTGTCCAAAGGAAGGCAAAGCTTCGTCAAGGTCAGGTAAGCCTAAACTCATAGGGTGGGATTCTCCGGTTGGCGATGCCGAAATCGCATTTGGTGATCGGCCAGAGAATCCCCATTTGCGGCAAAATCAGGGGCGGCGCCGCTTTTGCGATGCTCTGTGTCCTCAAAAGCGCCGTACTCAGAGAGTACAGCGCACGCTGTCAGGAAGGCCTCAGGACGTCTCCTGAGGTCCTCCCCTGATGCTCCATCCCCGATGGGCCGAGTTCCTGACGGCGTGGATTACTCATGGTACTTTTTTTCACGGACAGTGCCAGGGACCCTGGCTCGATTCCCGGCTTGGGTCACTATCTGTGCGGAGACTACATGTTTTCTCCATGTTTGCGTTGGTTTCCTCCGGATGCTCCGGTTTCCACCCGCAGTCCAAAGATGTGCAGGTTGGGCGGATTGGCCATGATAAATTGCCCTCGGCGTCCAATCGAGCCCGGGTCCCTGGTACTGTGAAGCAACACAGTTACTGAAGTAAAACTTTTACCCTATGATATCTACAACCACTTTTGTCACAGCTTTCAAAATACCTCAACACTCCACTCTTTTAGGTGCCCTGCAAGAGGGCTGGTTTAGCTCAGTGGGCTAGCCAGCTGGTTTGTGATGCAGAGCAAGGCCAGCAGCGAGGGTTCACATTCCCGTACCAGCTGAGAATTCTGAATTCTCCCTATGTGTACCTGAACAGGTGCCGAAATGTGGCAGCTAGGGGCTTTTCACAGTAACTTCATTGCAGTGTTAATGTAAGCCTACTTGTGACAATAAAGATTATTTAATTTTAAAGTTATGGCTCGGCTGTTAACATTCTTAATTCTGAGCCACAAGGATGTGGGTTAAAGTCTAGGATGTGAATGCAAACATCAAGGTTGATCTTACAGTGTAACACTGCGGAAGCACTTTCACAGTGCTGCCTTTCTTCCGATGTGGTTTTAAGATGATGCTCTTTCTGCTCACTCAGGTGAATATAAAAAATCCCATACCATCATTTAATAAAAGCATCTATATGATGCCAGATTATTTGGTCATTATCATATTGCTGTTCATAGGAGCTTGCTGTGCACAAATTGGCTGCGGTATTTCCTACACTGCAACAGTGTCTATGTTTCAAAGATCTGTCATTAGCTGTAAAATCCTTTGGGATTGCCTGTGGTGGTGAAAGGAACTAGACAAACATAAGTCTTTCTTGCACTGTGGACCTCTGCCATTTTTCTCAATAAAATAGCCTTCATTCTGGTGTGGCTGTCTAAGATCCAGCAGGATGGAGAGAGTAACATTGCAAAGTGTATGTAAGGTAAGGTAAAGTTGCCATCGTCCCAGATGATCATAGGCTGCTTTCCCTTTTGAGGGGGAGAGTTGCCTGATTGTGATTTAACCTGACGGTCACCACTCCTCAGGCGAAGAGCAAGGCTGAGAAGGCAGGGTCTTCATGAATAACCTCAGTCGGTACGGGAATTGAACCCGCGCTGCTGGCTTCGCTTTGCATCATGAACTAGATATCTAGCCAAGTGGGCTAAGCCAGCCCCCAAAATAAATGTACAGTCTGGATGTATGTTATATATGTATAAATTCATGAATGTAGGTATATATTAAATATTTACTGTTGCTAACTAATGACTGTATGACTATATGTTATATTGAAGGTGAATCCAAAGACAAATGTCCACTTTTGCGTGGGAAAACAAGCTCTATTCTATTCTATTCTCTTCCATTCTTCTGGGTTGGGGAAGTGTGGTTACATTGTTTGTTTAACTCATAAGAATTTTGAAGCTTAAACAAGGCCAATGTGTACCGAAAAATCTTCTCCCACTATCTTTTCGAGCTTTCATCTCCAACCCTATGACTCTTGAACCCACCATTGTTCCTCTAATTAATTACTGTTGATTGGTTTAATTTACTGTTCATTGTTTCTGTGTGTGATCAAAGGCTGACCTCAATTAAACCACTGAAGCAAATGTCAGATTAGCAAATTCTTTAGTCTTATTACAGAGATTTTCTCTTAAATTAGAGCTTGTCAAGAATGATTGCTGCAAAGTTCATCTCAGAGGTCATTGTGGAAATCAGTGTTTTCAGTCTTTAGAAGCAACAGGTTGTACTGGGAATTCATGGTCACTGCAAAAGTACAGATTCCATATTATTAAAGCAAGAATTTACCGCTCCATTTGCTGCTGTTAAATACTATCCCGACATCTAACTGCTACCCAGTGGGGGTGGGGGAATTGGCAATAACAGGCATAATTTAACAGAATTTCCTTTATTTAGATTTTAAAAATGGTTTGAAGACAGGGAAACAGTTAACATGTATTATTATGTCCTGTGATTATGGATCACTCAGAATGTCTTTGGTTTGTAATCTTTTCACCGACCATTTTCAAATTAGACCAGTTAACATGTTTGATCTGTAGATGGGGGGATGAATTGCTCTTAATTGCTAAATGTAGAAAGACTATTATGAATATGGCAAAAAAAAGTGTTTTTATGTTACTACTCTCTGGAATAAGCAGAGAAATCGATACCCTGTGACAATAATGTTGTTGAAACGGGTTGCGTTAAGTTAGGCAACATGAAGTAGTTCTGAAGTTATAAGATTCCGCCACTGGCAGAGGCTAGCTAAACAAAAGGGCAAATTGTAGAATTGGATGTGGAGGGTGGTCCTCCCGCTTCACGGAACGTCCCATTTTCAAATCATTGATTTCAATCTCACTGCAACCCCAGTGCTCATTCTACATCTCAGCTTGTGTGCCCAAGGCAAAAAAACAACTTGCGAATGGTTTCAGCTGCCAGCTCGAATTGCTCAAGCAACAGGCAAAAGTTACTTAGAACATAGAAAATACAGTGCAGAGGGAGGCCATTTGGCCCATCCGGTCTGCACCGACCCACTTAAGCCCTCACTTCCACTCTATCCCCGTAACCCAATAACCCCTTCTAACCTTTTCGGCCACGAAAGGCAATTTATCATGGCCAATCCACTAACCTGCATGTCTTTGGACTGTGGGAGGAAACCGGAACACCCGGAGGAAACCCACGCAGACAACGTGCAGACTCTGCACAGGCAGTGACCCAGCGAGGAATCAAACCTGGGACCCTGGCGCTGCGAAGCCACAGTGCTAGCCACCTGTGCTACCGTGCTGCCCACTTACGATATTACAAGCTTTTAAACCAGCCAGCCACAAAAATTAAGCCTGCAGTATTTCAGAAATGTAAAGTGTGAAAGATCAGAAAGGTTGTTGCATTGATTCCTCTTTTTGAAAGCTCCGCGTTATGCTCGTACAGTGTTACACGATGGCTGCAGACTGGACTCTAACTGGCAACAGTGACGAGACTTAACTTGTCACTATTTTCCAGAGAGCTTTTCTTCACTTTCGCTGATAAATGTGCGAGACAACAAAAACCAGTAATTCCAACAACTGCCATATTTGTTGCACAAAAATGGGAGGTGGGATGCTTCTCTTCATAATAAGGTTACCTTTCTCTGTTGACATTCCTGCAATGAAAGATCTAAGTTGCGTTCATAAAATGGGGCCGTTCCAAGTGCTGTGAAACCATGCCTTATATCAAAAATGATTTTTGAATTTACCGACTGGAACCCATAACTAATTTTTTAAAAGGATAAAGCCGCATTCCAGTGACTTGGGATGTCAGTCAAAAATCATAGAATCACAGAATCCCTACAGTGCAGAAGGAGGCCATTCAGCCCATCGACTCTGTGCCAATCCTCTGAACGAGCAGCCTACCCAAGCCCCCACCCTTTCCCGCAACCCCTTACCCCACCTAACCTGCACATCTTTGGACTGTGCGAGGAAACCAGAGCACCCGAACTAAACCCACAGAGACACAGAGAGAATGTGCAAACTCCACACAACCACAAAGGCTGCAATTGAACATGGGTTCCTTGTGCTGTGAGGCAGTAATGCTAACCACTGTGCCACCATGTGCCACAAAGCAAAGGTGATTTTCCTGCAGGGGAAGCATCTCCAAGTGAAAGATCAGATGAATCATAGAATCATAGAATCCCTACTGCAGAGGGAGGCCATTTGGCCCATCGAGTCTGCACAACCCATCGAATTAGCACTCTACCCATGTCCTCCCCATCCTATCCCTATCACCCTGCAACCTAACCTGCACATTCCTGGACACTAAGGGGCAATTAATCAAGGGCAATCCACCCAACCTGCACATCTTTGGGCTGTGGGAGGAAACTGTAGCACCCAGAGGAAATCTACACACATAGGGGGGAATGTGCAAACTCCACATGGACAGTGGCCCCCGGTCCTTGGTGCTAACCAGTGTGCCACCATGCCACCCCATAAGATGGCTGCATATTTGCCTTTCCCGTATCTTTGACATCCCCAAACCATTGAAATTCAGACGACCGTGGCTGCGCTACGAACAATGATCTTGAGGGAGCAGGGACGGGGGCCAAGTCCTAACTGATTAACAAAGCATCCACTGCAGTCTCAAGGCGCTGAGGTCCCAGGTTCGATCCCGGCTCTGGGTCACTGTCCGTGTGGAGTTTGCACATTCTCCCTGTGTTTGCGTGGGTTTCACCCCGACAACCCAAAGATGTGCAGGCTAAGTGGATTGAACACGCTAAATTGCCCCTTAATTGGAAAAAATTAATTGGGTACTCTAATTTTTAAAAAAAACAAAGCATCCAGAAAATCACTGGGGTGTTCAACTGGGTGGAGGTAAACCATTAGACATAATCAGAGCTCGAAAGGAGAGTCACACGGATTTTAAATAACTCTGTTTTTCACTCTATAGGTGCTGTCAAACCCGCTGAGTCATAGAGGTCGACAGCACAGAAAAAAGGTCCATCGTGCCTGTGCCAGTCAAAAAGAACCACCTAACTATTCTAATCTAATTTTCCAGCACTTGGCCTTGTATACTTTGGCATCGCAAATCCACATCTAAACATTAAATGTTATGAGGATTTCTGTCTCCACCACCCTTTCAGGCAGTGAGTTCCAGACTCCCCATCCTCTGGGCAAAAAGGTTTTTCCTCATAACCCCTCTAAACATCCTGCCCCTCACCTTAAATCTATGCCCTCTGGTCATTGATCCCTCCACTAAAGGGAAAAGTTACTTCCTGTCTATCTATGCCCATCATAATTTTATGCATCTCAAACATGTCCTCCCTCAGCCCCTCAAGCTCCTCTGCTCCAAGGAAAACAACCCCAGTATATCCAATCCCTCTTCATAACTAAAACTCCCCAGTCCTGGCGAATCTCCTCTGCACCCTTTCCAGTGCTATCACATCCCTCTTATAATATGGAATCTATCCAGCATTTTCTGTTTTTATTTCACATTTTCAGTAACCTCAGTATTTTGAAATTATTTGAATGATTACAAAATGTTTTCTCTGTTTGAAGCATAGAATATTAGGAATAAAATCTGGCCATCTGTTCTGACAAGTCTCTTTTAGTTGGATGTGTTTCTCATCCTGCTGTTGTGCTTGCTTAATCTCATGTAATCTCTCATCCATGGTTGGTAAGCGTTTATAATGAGCAAAGTATATGCTTCCACTTCCTCAATAAATATTAAATCTTTCTGTTTGACTCTTTCCACTGGCCGTTTTGATAGCATATCTGCTGAGCGGTACTCCCCTTGAATGTACTTAGTAACTGAATTGTATCTCATGAGTGTCGGGTTAAAGCATTGAATTCTGGGCAAAATCTTTGTAATTTATTTTAGGTTAAGAAGATGAATCAAAGATTTGTGGCCAGTTTCAATTTTAAACCTTAATCCCTTGGCATAATCAGAGAACTTCTCACAGACCTTGTGGCTGCTAATGCTTTTTTCTCAATGGTTGCAGACCTCTTCTCTGTGTCTGTGAAAGATGTTAAGATGTAATCAACTGGTCTTGTTTGTCCATTGTTTTGAACTTGAAACAGCACTGCACCCAGGCCTGTAGACAATGGATGGGATTATCCTCTCCCTCCATGACATGTTCTATAATGGCGGAGGGCAACTCGCCAGTGGCCAGTGGCAGGATCTTCTGGTCCCCTCCATTGTCAACAGGGTTTCCTACTGAATGGTCTGCGTGCCGCCGTAAAGCCTGTGGCGGGGGTCCATCGTCAGCGGGACCTGAAGATCCTGCCAATGTGAACGGCCAGAAAATCCCGCCCGCTCTGTCCACTGCTACAACTATTGACAGTTCTGGATCATAGTGCTTTATAATTTCTGGTGAAATTAGGAGCTTTTTGATCTTATCAAAAGCATTTTGCTGGTCCATGTTCTAGCCCCACTGCTGACCTTTTCACAACAGTCATAATGGCTCATTGATAGCTGTCAAGTTTCCTTGGTTCACTAACCTCAGGAAGCGTTGTAATTCTGTGATGGTTACAAGCAATGAAAACTCTCGAATCACCTCGGTTTCTGAGGGATGGCAGTAATTCCTGAAGATCACACAAATCTTATCGTAGGTTTTGCAAATTCACATTTGTGATTCAATGGCAAACCTGGCTCTCACTCGACGATCATGTTGATGGACCACTTGCAAGAATTTGAGCCAAACATATATTAATCCTTCCACCCCTGTCTGGGTCCGAGGCATCATTCTTTGGAGCATCTCAGATACAGAAGCAATTCTGAATGAAAGGCGTTAAAACAGTAATGACTAACCAATGTGATAAAAGTAGTTTAAAAACTTGATTCTTTGTTCAGAAGCAACTCTCAAAAGCCTCTGTGTGCATCCAATTCTGTGAAGAGGGTACGTTTTGCTAATTTGGCGACGCTTTCATCCAGTGATGCTATCACAGTCTACTGACTTGTTTAATTGAATCAAGTCCACACAGGTTCTAATTAAACCGTTAGACCTTGGTACTGAGATCATTCCAGAACACCACTTTGTCAGTATGGTTACTGAAGTGATGGTCCCTTGTTATAACATGTCTTCAATCTAGTTTTTGACTTTGTCCAACAGCGCGTGAGGGACCTTCCTCGTTGTGAAGTGACATACAGGCTTAGCATCCGTCCTTCGGGTTACATAACATTCTGCCTTCAGTTTTCCGAAGCCTGAAATGGAAATTAATTTCTGAATACATTACAGAACTGCTCATCATCAATTTAATGAACCTTAAAAATCAATCTCAACTGTGCTCCAAGAATGATGACCCCTGGCTCTGAATAACATACAGAGGTTCAATACTTTCTTCATAGTACAGGGCTAAATCGCTGGCTTTGAAAGCAGACCAAGGCAGGCCAGCAGCACGGTTCAATTCCCGTATCAGCCTCCCCGAACAGGCGCCAGAATGTGGCGACGAGGGGCTTTTCACAGTAACTTCATTTGAAGCCTACTTGTGACAATAAGCGATTTTCATTTCATCCTCGTACCTTAACCTTGGCAAGGGTTGGCCTATTACTTTCAGTGTAGTCCCTCCCGGACATTGCAACTGAATGGAGGATGGCTGTAATGTGTTATTTTTAAGCCACTTTACCTCATCAGATAATACTGAAACACCTGTACCAGTATCTAACTTAAATTCTGTGGGTTGACCATCAACTTCGAATTTAATTCTCCAATGCTTTCCTGTTTCATTAACTTCTTCCAGGATGAATATTCAGTGATCTTTCCACCTCCTGGATTTGATTTGGCCTTGTTTTTTTTCTTTCCTGCTGGGCATTATTGTCTCTTCTTCACGGTTTTCGCACCACGCTAAGTGCATTTCAAGATGGTGCCTGGCACACTTTTCCCTGATTTTATGGGCTTTTGCTTCAATGCACTTTTTTTTCTGTACAACAAATTAAATGGCCTCACTCATTTTTTCCCAAGGGTTAACACTTTCCCCCAAGGCAACCATTCTGTTTTTCTTCCTGAGCTCGGTCTGTCACACTATCTGTAATACATTTGTGAGATTTAAATCTTCCCTCGTTTGGAAGAGCATTCATCTCAGATTCCAACTACTATGCGATTGTGTATTAATGCATCACTAAGGATAATGAGGTGCAATTTTAAATTAGTTTTGTACAGGATTTTTAAAATAATCTTTTTTATTGTCGCAAGTAATACATTAACACTGCAATGAAGTTACAGTGAAAAGCCCCAAGTCGCCATATTCCGGCGCCTGTTCGGGTACATGAAGGGAGAATTCAGAATGTTGAATTCACCTCACAGCACGACTTTCGGGACTTCTGGGAGGAAACCGGAGCACCCGGAGGGAACCCACGCAGACACAGGGAGAAGGTGCAGACTCCGCACAGACAGTGACCCAAGCTGGGAATCGAACCTGGGACCCTGGAGCTGTGAAGCAACAATGCTAACCACTGTGCTACCGTGCAGGATATTTATGAATGAATCCATGCATTGACCCTGCTTCTGATTCCTCTTCAAAATCTTGCTCATTCGCTGATTCAGACAAATGTCAAATTGTTCATATTGGCATGAAGAATTTTTAAAAAGCATGTTATCTAAATGGTGAGAGATTGCAGAGCTCTGAGTTGCAGAGGGATCTGGGTGTCCGAGTGCATGAATCACAAAAAATGAGTATGCAGGTGCAGCAAGTTATTAGGAAAGGTAATAGAATGTTGTCAATTATTGTGAGGAGAATTGATTACAAAAGTAGGGATGTCATGCTTCAGTTGTACAGGGCATTGGTGAGACCACATCTGGAATATTGTGTGCATTATTTGTCTCCTTACTTAAGGGAAGATGTAAATGCATTAGAAGCAGTTCCATGAATGTTTACTTTTTCTCTTTTTTAAAAAAATTTAGTCCCAATTCTTTTTTTCCCGCATTAGGGGGCAATTTTAGCATAGCCAATCTATCGACCCTCCACATATTTTTGGGTTGTGGGTTAAGACCCACACAGACACGGGGAGAATGCCAAGAAGGTTTACTAGACTAATACTAGGAATGGGCAAGTTGTCTGATGAGGAAAGGTCGGAGATGTTTTCATAGAATTTACAGTGCAGAAGGAGGCCATTCGGTCCATCGAGTCTGCACCGGCTCCTAGAAAGAGCACCCTACCCAAGGTTAACACCTCCACCCTATCCCTGTAACCCGGTAACCCCACCTAACACTAAGGGCAATTTTGGACACACTAAGGGCAATTTAGCATGGCCAATCCACCTAACCTGCACATCTTTGGACTGTGGGAGGAAACCGGAGCTCCTGGAGGAAACCCACGGACACACGGGGAGGATGTGCAGACTCCACACACAGTGACCTAAGCCGGAATCGAACCTGGGACCCTGGAGCTGTGAAGCGATTGTGCTATCCACAAAGCTACCGTGCTAGAGTGCTCTGCTAGAGTTAGAAAAGTCAGAGGCGGCTTGATCAAAACCTTTAAGATCCTATGGTGTATTGACAGACTGGGTGTCGAGAGGATGTTTCCTCTTATCAGAGCATCTAGAACTAAAGGGTGCTCATTTAAGACGGATATGAGGAGAAATATTCTCTCTCAGAGGGTCGTGAGTCTCTGGAACTCTCTTCCTCAAAAGGCAGTGGAAGCAGAACCTTTGAATATTTTAAAAGCTGCGCTTGATAGATTCTAGATTAACATGGGGTTGAAAGGTTATTGGGGTAGCCGGCAATGTGAAGTTACAATCAGATCAGCCAAGATATTATTGAATGGTGGTGCAGACTCGAGGGACTCAGTGGCCTACTCCTGCTCCGAATTCATATCTAGGTCATAAATACTTTCAAACACTGAAGTACGAATCAAATGCCTAGAAGACATCACTGAGCTTGAAGTTTCATTGAAACCATACCTCACTATTGTATTGTCTGCAATAGCCCCTTCTGCATTGAGTAAAGTATTGACCTGTTCCATCTGTTCCTTCTTTTGCAAAGCTGAAGCTGTTCTACGACTGGAGAATGTCTTTCTTCAGTTGTCCTTGTGTTCAGCCTGTGTGAACCTTCAATGCATTGGAAAGCTCTGGGACTGACTCCATGCTTTTCCTGAGCTCTGGATCCATTTCTGCTTCAATAGTTTTGCTTGTAGATTGTGATTGGTACTCAGTGCTGGCTGGAATCCAGCCCATGATACTCTGTTCTCAGGTGAACTTCAATATTATTTCTTCTTATCCTTTTTCCTAGGATTTTTAAGTGTTTCAGGTCTTCAGCAATTTACTGGGTCTTTGATACTCTTCTGTCTGTCGCCACCAAGTGGGATTTCCTGTCCCACCTCCCCCAGGTGTGTTTTTTGGCCTCGTAGGCAGCTTGCCATTGGCTGGCAGTGGGATCTTCCAGTGCTGCTGCTGTCAGCGGGTTTTCCTGTTGTTCACAACTTCTCCGCTGGGGAACCCTGGTGGGGAGTTGCTATTGGTGCTACTAAAAGATCCCGCCACCATGTATTGTCTTGCGTTCAGGATCTAGATAGGTTTTCTCCAGTGTTTTCCAATTATCCTTAGAATGCTACTATAGACTGTTCTTCGTAAAAAACATTCTTGTTTATTTTCAGATCAATGTATATCTCCAGTATTTTCCATCAGGTTTAGCCTCTGCTTCCCACCAGATCTCAGTAACATAATCATCATTGCATTCCATCAGCAGTTACATCAGATTCAGGTGCTCCTTTCCTCTACTCCAGATACTGTTCTGGAGGGTCCAGTCCATGGAGGCTGGGGAAATTGATCTGAACCAGAAAAATTCCGCTCAGCTGCTGAGGCCTGTGGAAGTTTCAGTTATCCGGGGCGCGATTCAGTGGCCTTGTTGCGCCTGACTTGGTGTCGGGATGAGGCTGTTGAATCTTGTGAGCGGCCTCTCGCAAGACTCGCGACACTCGAAATGGCTCACAAGATTCAATGAAATTGCACAAGACATCGCAATTTGGATTTTTCCCTCACTGGGCGTGATCCAGATCAGTTAGTACGAATCATTTAAATATACGTTCACCGCATTCACCCGGCGCCCAGAAGTCAACTGCATGAGGTCTGGATTTTTCCTTTGAATATCTGACAGCATTCCTTTTTGGACAAATCCATCACCTGCCCATCACTGAATCGGTTCTTGTATATCTTTGAACTTGGGATGAAGTCACAGGTGCACGAGTGAGAAATCTTCTTCTGGATTATGCTTGACTTGAAATGGCAAGCATGACAAAGCATCAGCGTTTACATGCTGCTCGGACTTGCTCTTCAAGCCCTACATCAGACAAAGCCTTGAGTTGACAGTACAGAGTTCTATTGTGGGGAGTCCATGTGATTATTCCTCCGTGCTTGCATAGTAGAATCATTGACCAACTGCATGAGGGAAATCCTGGTGTGGTGACGATGAAGGAATTGGCACACAGTTAATTTTGGTGGCCAGGGTTAAATTGAAGAGATATTGGATATCATAAGTGTGTGCAGGCAATATCTTTTTTTTTTAAGTTTTTTTTTATAAATTTAGATTACCCAATTATTTTTTCCAATTAAGGGGCAATTTAGCGTGGCCAATCCACCTAATGTGCACATTTTTGGGTTGTGGGGGCGAAACCCACGCAGACACGGGGAGAATGTGCAAACTCCACACGGACAGTGACCCAGAGCCGGGATTGAACCTGGGACCTCAGCGCCGTGAGGCGGATGTGCTAACCACTAGGCCACCGTGCTGCCCGTGCAGGCAATATCAATGACCATCATTGTAATCTACTATCTGCCAAAGAAGTATGCCTTTATATAGCCCAAAGATTGTAGTCAAGGGTCCTTCAAAAGGGTAAAATGACGCCCATAAAGGAAATGGTAGAACTTTCTTACACCGAAAATGATGCTCAAAGCTTCTCTTTCTAGCTAAGTGTAATTCATTTCTGAGCTAATAAGAGTTCAGGAAGCAAATGCTATCAGTCATTCCTCTCCTGAAGGCAAAATGTGGGAGACAACTGCACTAGTGCCATTGGATGAGGCAGCGAAAGCTAATGGCAGCTTCATTTTTGGATTATAATAAAACAACATCTCAGACTTCAGTAAAGCTTCTTTCACTTCATTGTATGCATTTTCACCTTCTTCTTACCAGTGCCATGCCTGTTTGACATATCAAAGTGTGTAACGACTTCAATCATGTTGTTAAATTCAGCACAAATTTATCACAATAATTGATTAATCCGAAAGATGACCTTAACTGTTTCACATTTTGGGAATGGGGTGCTTCTAAGATCATTGGCTTTTTCTTTGGCTCTTTGCGCAAACCATCTTAGTTGATAAAATGGCCAAGGTAATTTATGAATGAATTGAAAAAGTCACACTTTTGTTTTTAAACCTCAGGTTGTGGCTCCACAACCATTTCAGGGTAGTTTCATAATTCTTGAACTGGTGATGAGCATGCCATCTAAATAACATTGCACTCCATTCAACCCACGTAGAATGTGATGCATGCGTCTTGGAAGAAGGGGCAGATGTAATTCCACAAGGAGATTTTCTGTCACAAAATAGACCTTTGTGCATTACAATGGTGAATTACGATGGGGTGGCATGGAGGCACAGTGGATAACACTGTTGCTTCACAGCACCAGGGTCCCAAGTCCGATTCCTGGCTTGGGTCACTGTCTGCGGAGTCGGCATCTGCTCCTCGTGTCTGTGTGGGTTTCCTCCAGGTGCTCCGGTTTCCTCCCACAGTCCAAAGGTTTAGGTGGATTGGCCATGCTAAATTCCCCTTAGTGCCCAAAAGCGTGGTTACTGGATGACAGGTATAGGGTCGAGGTGTGTGCTTAAATAGCGTGCTCTTTCCAAGGGCCGGTGCAGATTCGATGGGCCGAATGGCCTCCTTCTGCACTGGAGATCCTTTGATCTATGATCTATGAATAATGACTGTGATTTGGCAGCCACATTCATTTGCAGATATGGCTGTGAAAGATCAATTTTACTGAATAAGGTCTTCATTCAGCAGCAGTGGTTAATGGTCTATGCACAAAACTGGGTTAATATTAGTTTTAAAATCTCCACAAATTCTCACTGAGCCATCCTGTTTTAATACAGGCATGATTGGTGTTGCCCAATCACTTGTAGCATTAAATTCAATGACTCCTACTCATACTAATGTTTCTAGTTCGTCTTCAACTTTAGGCCCAATTGGCATCTGGTACCGTCAAGCTTTTAAGACATTTTGGTGCGCTGTCTGACTTGATTTTTAGGTGCACCTCAACTCCAGTCACAGAGCCTATTGAATCGTCGAACACCTTCTCGTACTTCTTCAGAAGTTTTGTTGCAAGTTGCTCTTTGAATCTCGCAATTGTTTGACTGTTTCCCGGTTATGCTTGATCTTAGCCAACCATGTGATGCCAAATAGAGCAGGAAAATTTCCACGGACAACGTGAAGAGGCAACTTTGCTGTCTGTCCGCTTGCTTCTATTTTCACCATAATGCCTCCTTTTAATGATGCAATCTCTTCAGTGTACATACTTAGGATAACATTTGATGGTCTTAAAGGTAGATATTTTAGCTTTTGATGATAAATTGGGACGGATTCTCCACTGCATTCTGCTGGTGGCAGGTTTCCCGATCCAGTGGAGAATCGAGCGATGACCTATAATTGGGATCGGCGATGGGTTTAGATCCCCTGCAAATGGTGGCAGCGAGCTACACACCCTGCATTGGTAGAAGGATGCAAATGGGCATTTGCACCCATTTGCGTCTGATTAACAGGCTGGAAGTCCGATTCTCCAGGCCTCTGTGATGCGGCAGACCTCTCAGCCAGGATTCACGCAGGCGTGGATTGGTGCAGGTATTTTCAAGAGTGGCCCTGACGTGGTGGACCCTGCGGTGGGTCAAGGGGATCATTGCGTAACAAAGGTGCCCCCAAAGTACATCAGATGGCCCTCATCCTCCTCAATGCGAATCTTGCTCCCCACCCAACCGCATCCCTGCCACCTCATCAGAAGACCCACAGCTCCACCCAACAGACCCGTGACGTATAACCAGCAGAAATATATTCTCTGATACATAACAAGAAGGGAGCAGGAATTCTTTAAGAGTCCAAAGTGGTTTGCTTTCCAATCCAGAATGCAATGATGCTGACACCATTTCAACTATTATTGTTCAATTGACCTTTATTGCTTATCTAACTTTGGCTTTACTTTGTTGATTGTTGTTAATTACTGTAACCGACCATTGCATTGTCACTTGATTTTTTGTTTGCTTCATTTTTAAAATAATTTCATAATTTCTGATTCCTGAAGGGATTGATTTCCTCTATGAACCTTAGCTGTTGGCTGTGAATATAGACTGATGCCAGCAAGCTGTGGGTGTGACAGGGCCAGGGAGAATTGCAGCCAAATCAGGCCCTATCCCTATTAAATATCCACACGCACACACTATAGAGCAGGGCAAAGAATGCCTGCCTATTGATTGTGATGTGATCATCAGCATTCCAGATGCCCTGCCTATGTGCCCTCATTTGTAGCCCAGAATTAGCATGGACAAGATTCCCCATCTGAAGGGCAACTACCGATCTCTTACATTCTCATCCTCCTGTTATGGTTATGGTTCTTTACTGGTGGAATATGGCTCTGTGCAGATTGACTGTGATTTTGCACAGTTGGATTGATGATCCTGAAGGGCCTGTTTGTGAATCTGTACACTCTGATTGTGGACCTGCACTGTCTAACTGTGGATTTGTACAATCTGACTCCGGTTCTGTACAGTCTGACCGTGAGTCTGTAAAATCTGACTGTGGTTCTGCACAGTCGGATTAGTTATGTACAGTTTGACTGTGGATCTATGCAGTCTGACTGTGGTTCTGTTCAGTTTGATTGTGGTTATATACAATCTGATTATGGATCTGTATAATCTGATTAGGTTCTGCACAGTCTGATTGTGGATCTATGCAGTCTGACTGTGGTTCTGTATAGTCTGACTGTGGTTCTCTACCGTCTGTGAATCTATACAGTGTGGTTGTGTGCAGTCTGAGATGGTTCTGTACAGTCTGATTGTGGTTCTGTACAGTCTGATTGTGAATCTATATAGTGTGGTTGTGTGCAGTCTGAGGTGGTTCTGTACAGCCTGATTGTGGTTCTGTACAGTCTGATTGTGAATCTATACAGTGTGGTTGTGTGCAGTCTGAGGTGGTTCTGTACAGTCTGATTGTGGTTCTGTACAGTCTGATTGTGCTTCTGTACAGTGTATTTGTGGATTTTACAAGCTGATTAGGTTCTGTATAACCTGACTGTGGATCTGTACAGTGTGATTGTAGATCTGTACAGTCTGATTGTGGATCAGTATGGTGTGGTTGTGGTTCTGTACAGTATGATTGTGGTTCTGTAAAGTCTGATTGTGGATCAGTACAGTGTGGTGTGGTTCTGTACAGTATGATTGTGGTTCTGTAAAGTCTGATTGTGGATCAGTATGGTGTGGTTATGGTTCTGTACAGTATGATTGTGGTTCTGTAAAGTCTGATTGTGGATCAGTACAGTGTGGTGTGGTTCTGTACAGTATGATTGTGGTTCTGTAAAGTCTGATTGTGGATCAGTACAGTGTGGTGTGGTTCTGTACAGTATGATTGTGGCTCTGTAAAGTCTGATTGTGGATCAGTATGGTGTGGTTATGGTTCTGTACAGTATGATTGTTGGTCTGTACAGAGTAGTTGTGGTCTGTACAGTCTGATTGTAGATCTGTTTTGTATGATTGTGGTTCTGTACAGTCTGAATATATATATATATGTAGAGTCTGATTGTGGTTATGTACAGTCTGATTGTGGTCCTGTACAGTCTGATTGTGGTCCTGTACAGTCTGATTGTGGATCTATACAATGTGATTGTTGAGCTCAGTGCAGCCTTAGGTGGTTCTGTACCATCTGGTTTTGGTTCTGTACAGACTGATTGTGGATCTATACTATGTGGTTATGGTTCTGTACAGTCTGAGGTGGTTCTGTACAGTCTGATTGAGGATTGTTTCAATCTGATTATGTTCTGTACAGTCTGGTTGTGGATCAATACGGTGTGGTTGTGGTTCTGTACAGTCAGATTGTGGATCTGTACAGTCAGATTGTGGTTCTGTACAGACTGATTGTGGTTCTGTACAGTGTGGTTGTGGTTCTGTACAGTCAGATTGTGGATCTGTACAGTCAGATTGTGGTTCTGTACAGACTGATTGTGGTTCTGTACAGCGTGGTTGTGGATCTGTACAGTCAGATTGTGGTTCTGTACAGACTGATTGTGGTTCTGTACAGTGTGGTTGTGGACCTGTACAGTCAGATTGTGGTTCTGTACAGTCTGATTGTGGATCTGTATAGACTGATTGTGGTTCTGTACAGTGTGGTTGTGGTTCTGTACAGACTGATTGTGGTTCTGTACAGTCAGATTGTGGACCTGTACAGTCTGATTGTGGTTCTGTACAGACTGATTGTGCTTCTGTACAGTGTGGTTGTGGACCTGTACAGTCAGATTGTGGTTCTGTACAGTCTGATTGTGGATCTGTACAGACTGATTGTGGTTCTGTACAATGTGGTTGTAGTTCTGTACAGTCTGATTGTGGATCTGTACAGACTGATTGTGGTTCTGTACAGTGTGGTTGTGGATCTGTACAGTCAGATTGTGGTTCTGTACAGTCTGATTGTGGATCTGTATAGACCGATTGTGGTTCTGTACTGTCTGATTGTGGTTCTGTACTGCAACCAAAAGAGAAAATGCTGGAAAATCTCAGCTTGTCTGGCAGCAGCTGTAGGGAGAGAAAAGAGCTAACATTCGAGTCCAGATGACCCTTTGTCAAAGCTGTGAATCTGTACAGTCTGGTTGTTGATCTGTATGGTGTTGTTGTGGTTCTGTACAGTCTGGTTGTGAATCTGTACAGTCTGGTTGTTGTTCTGTATGGTGTTGTTGTGGCTCTGTACAGTCTGATTGTGGATCAATACGGTGTAGTTGTGGTTCTGTAAAAGTCTGAATGTGGTTCTGTAAACCTGATTGTGGATCAATATGGTGTGTTTGTGGTTCTGTGCAGTCTGGTTGTGGTTCTGTAAATCTGATTGTGGATCAATAGGGTATGGTTGTGGATCTAAATGGTGTGATTGTGGATCTGTAAAGTCTGAATGTGGTTCTGTAACTCAAATTGTGGATCAATATGGTGTGATTGCAGTTCGATACAGTCTGAATGTGGTTCTGTAAGTCTGATTGTGGATCAATGTGGTGTGATTGCGGTTCTATACAGTCTGAATGTGGTTCTGTAAGTCTGATTGTGGATCAATGTGGTGTGATTGCGGCTCTATACAGTTTGAATGTGGTTCTGTATGTCTGGTTGTGGATCAAGACGGTGTTGTTGTGCCTCTATACAGTCTGATTATGGTTCTGTACAGTCTGGTTGTGGATCAATATGGTGTGGTGTGGTTCTGTACAGTCTGATTGTGGTTCTGCACAGTCTGATTATAGTTCTGTACAGTCTGGTTGTGGATCAATGCGGTGTGGTGTGGTTCTGTACAGTCTGATTGTGGTTCTGCACAGTCTGATTATAGTTCTGTACAGTTCTAGCTGTGGATCAATATGGCGTGGTTGTGGTTCTGTACAGTCTGAATGTAGTTCTGTACAGTCTGGTTGTGGATCAATACGGTGTGGGTGTGGTTCTGTATAGTCTGATTGTGGTTCTCCACAGTCCGGTCATGGTTCTGTACAGTCTAGTTGTGGTTCTGCAAGTCTGATTGTGGATCAATATGGTGTGGTTGCTGTTCTGTACAGTCTGAATGTGGTTCTGTAAGTCTGATTGTGGATCAATACGGTGTGGTTGTTGTTCTGTACAGTCTGGTTGTGGATCAATACAGTGTGGGTATGGTTCTGTCCAGTCTGGTTGTGGATCAATACAGTGTGGGTATGGTTCTGTACAGTCTGGTTGTGGATCAATACAGTGTGGGTGTGGTTCTTTGATTTGATCTGATTTGATTTGATTTATTATTGTCACATGTATGAGTATATAGTGAAAAGTATTGTTTCTTGCATGCTGTACAAACAATGCATACCGTACATAAGGAAGGAAAGAGAGACTTCAGAATATAATGTTACAATTATAGCAAGGTGTAGAGAAAAGATCAACTTAATACGAGATAGCTCCATTCAAAAGTCTGATAGCAGTGGGGAAGAAGCTGTTTTTGAGTCGGTTGGTCCGTGACCTCAAACTTTGGTATCTTTTTCCTGACGGAAGGAGGTGGAAGAGAGTATGTCCGGGGTGCGTGGGATCCTTAATTATGCTGGTTGCCTGACAGGCTGGCACTGTCAAGATGGCATGTTTTAGATGTGAGCGGTGCCAAAGAGGCCCGGCCAACCACGCCCACATGTTCTGGTCTTGCCCCAGACTTGTGGAGTACTGGACAGCCTTCTTCGAGGCTATGTCCAAAGTGGTGGGGGTGAGGGTGGAGCCATGCCCGATAGTGGCGGTCTTCGGGGTTTCAGACCAGCCAGATCTATTCCTGGGGAAGAGGGCGGATGCCCTTGCCTTTGCCTCCCTGATCGCCCGCCGTAGAATCCTGTTTGGCTGGCGGTCAACAGCACCGCCCAGAGCTGCAGACTGGCTGTCCGACCTCTTGGATTCTCTCCCAATGGAGAAAATCAAATTCGCCATCCGAGGGTCGGACGACGGCTTCCACAGAACGTGGGAGCCATTCATGCAATTGTTCCGGGACCTGTTTGTGGCCAACATACAAGAGGAAGAATAGTCGGGGGAAGGTAGCCGGCGGGGAGGGGGGGGGCTACGGGCTCGTTACGGGGGTTTGATGGCTAGCTAAGGCCCAAAACCAAACTAAATAAATGCCAATAAACATGTTGGGGAATGTAAAATATGTATGCCGGCGAAGAGGGGGAGGCCACAGTTATTACTGCGAAAATGCTCACCTGTAAATATATATGTTAATTTTTGCGTGTTTTTTTTTCTCTCTCTAACAATTTGTAATTTGTTCAATATAAAACATGAAAACTGAATAAAAAACATTTATAAAAAAAAAAGATGGCATGTTTTGCACAACGGTGAACGGGCCGGGGTGGGGGTTGTTTATCACCGATGCGGAGGGGGCACGGGTTATAATGAGTTGGGGCTTGGAGGGGGGAGGTTGGAGGTCAGGGCAGCACAGTAGCATTATGGATAGCACAATTGCTTCACAGCTCCAGGGTCCCAGGTTTGATTCCGACTTGGGTCACTGTCTGTGCGGGGTCTGCACATCCTGCCCGTGTGTGTGTGGGTTTCCTCCGGGTGCTCCGGTTTCCTCCCACAGTCCAAAGATGTGCAGGTTAGGTGGATTGGCCATGATAAATTGCCCTTAGTGTTCAAAATTGCCCTTAGAGTTGGGTGGGGTTATTGGGTTATGGGGATAGGGTGGAGGTGTTGACCTTAGATAGGGTGCTCTTTCCAAGAGCCAGTGCAGACTCGATGGGCCGAATGGTCTCCTTCTGCACTGTAAATTCTATGATAGATAGAGTCAATGGATGGGAGGCTGGTTTGCGTGATGGACTGGGCTACATTCACAACCTTTTGAAGTTTCCTGCGGTCTTGGGTAGAGCAGGCTCCATACCAAGCTGTGATACAACCAGAAAGAACGCTTTCTATGGTGCATCTGTAGAAGTTGGTGAAGGTCGCAGCTGACATGCCATATTTCCTCAGCCTTCTGAAAAAGTAGAGTCGTTGGTGGGCTTTCTTAACTAAAGTGTCGGCATGGGGGGACCAAGACAGGTTTTTGGTGATCTGTGCACCTAAAAACTTGAAGCTCTCGACCCTTTCTACTTCATTCGCATTGTTGTAGACAGGGGCATGTTTTGCACTACGCTTCCTGCAGTCGATGATAATCTCCTTTGTTTTGTTGACATTGAGGGAGAGATTGTTGCCGTCGCACCAGTTCACCAGATTCTCTATCTCATTCCTATACTCTGTCTCGTCATTGTTTGAAATCTGACCCACTACAGTGGTGTCATCAGCAAATTTGAAAATCGAGTTGGAGGGGAATTTGGCCACACAGATATAGGTGTATAAGGAGTATAGTAGGGGGCTGAGGACACAGCCTTGTGGGGCACCGGTGTTGAGGATGATCGTGGAGGAGGTGTTGTTGCCTATCTTTACTGATTGTACAGCCTGATTGTGGTTCTGTACAGTCTGGTTGTGGATCAATACGGTGTGGTTGTGGTTCTGTACAGTCTGATTGTGGCTCTGTACAGTTCTAGTTGTGGATCAATACGGTGTGGTTGTGGTTCTGTACAGTCTGATTGTGGTTCTGTACAGTCTGGTTGTGGATCAATACGGTGTGGTTGTGGTTCTATACAGTCTGATTGTGGTTCTGTAGAGTCTGGTTGTGGATCAATACGCTGTGGTTGTGGTTCTGTACAGTCTGATTGTGGCTCTGTACAGTCTGGTTGTGGATCAATACGGTGTGGTTGTGGTTCTATACAGTCTGATTGTGGTTATGTACAGTCTGGTTGTGGATCAATACGGTGTGGTTGTGGTTCTGTACAGTTTGAATGTGGTTCTGTACAATGTCTTGGCGGATCGGTATATTCTGACCGTGGTTCCGTCCAGTCTGATTGTGTATTTGTATTGGCCAACTGTGTATCTGTACAGTCTGATTGTGGTACCATGTAGCCTAGTTGTGGATCTGCATTGTTGATCTGGATTGTTGAAAATGAACTGAAAGCACTATTTGTAATTATGCATATTAATAATTTTGCAACAAAATAGGACCCTATACTCTTTGAATGCAGCACCTCATGGGAAGGACAGACATTGCATTTAGAAGGACATTCTCAATTCCACATTTGCTGTATATTAGTCCTACTCACAGTGGAATTTACACGCCCTTCTGCTCTTGCAGTGTAATTATTGTTTTTAATGTGTCATCGGCTTTTATTCAGGATATTTGTCTGTTGTCAGATTTTCTGGGGTGGTCAGTTGTTGTTAGATTGGTATGAATGCAACAGATAGCAAGTAGAGTTTAAATGCTGGCCTCGGGATATGCTGGGCCATGGGACACCCACATACTATGAATGCATAAAAACAAGTATGTGAATTCTGCCTATTTTCTCTCCCTAATCATAGAATCCCTACAGTGCAGAAAGAGGCCATTCAGCCCATCGGGTCTGCACTGAACCACTGAGAAAGCAACCTAACTAGGCCGACTCCCTCACCCTGGGTAGCACAGTAGCACAGTGGTTAGCATTGTTGCTTCACAGCGCCAGGGACCTGGGTTCAATTCCCGGCTTGGGTCACTGTCTGTTTGGAGTCTGCATGCTCTCCCCGTGTCTGCGTGGATTTCCTCCGGGCACTCTGGGTTCCTTGGACAAGTCCCAAAAGATGTGCTCGTTAGGTGAATTGGACATTCTGAATTCTCCATCAGTGTGACCGAACAGGCGCCAGAGTGTGGCGACCGGGGGATTTTCACAGTAACTTTATTGCAGTGTTAATGTAAGTTTACTTGTGACACTAATAAAGATTATTATTATTATCCCCATAACCTCAACTAACCTTTGGGCACCGAAGGGGCAATTTAGCATAGCCAATTCAACTAATCTGCACATCTTCGGACTGTGGGTGGAAACCGGGGTACCCAGAAGAAACCCACGAGACATGGGGAGAACATACAAATTTCACACAGACAGTCGCACAAGTCATGAATTGAATCCGGGCCCCTGGCACTGTGAGACAGCAGTGTTAACCGCTATGCCACCATGTCACCCAACTACCTACAAGCCCTGAAATCATTGGAATTCCTGTAGTAGCTCCTCAGTTAACCCAACAGAGTACAGTATGCAAATCTGAAATCTTTCTGCTCCATGTGTTTCCGTGGAGTCCTGGACAGCTCATGCTCACCATATACCACAGTAGGCGGGTTGATTCTGCTTTTGGGTCAGGGAGCCTAACCCTCATTTGCACCCCAGGTTAATTTTTATTTTTGCACAAAACAGTAAACCCAAGTGTTTTGTAGGAAATCTGAATGCATGATGATTACAGCTTGGCTCTGTATGCTAACATCTGACCTAACTCGCCAAGTTTGAGATATCCACAGATCTGGCTCAGCTCCATACTTCATTTCCCCATCGACCACCAATTCTCCCCACCCCACAACTGCAGCAACCCCCCCCCCCGCCCCAATCACATACACAGACGTCCTTAAGATCCCCAGCAACCCTGACGGGTGATTATCCTCATCACAGATGTAGCATTGTCAGTTGATTATGATGTTTGACATTGAAGTCAGCTAGGTTAAAATTAGCATTGCAGTAATATTGGTTCACAAGGAATGTGATTTATATTTCTATGGGCCAGAGTTACAAATACTCCTGAGGGGATTGAACCATTTCCTGAAAATCTGCAAAATGAAGTAAGGTCAGATTGCATCTGAATGGTTTTCCACATGCTTACAGACACAGTCCATCACTGGGACAAAGGCTAGCAGAGCAGCTGAAAGGCATTAACATTCGGCTCAACATGTACAAAAAAAAATCCACTTTGTCACTTTCTCTTAAAACATTTGACATAATTTTTATCTTAAATATCCTTTATGGCTCCACATGGATATCATTTTACCTGAGCACTTTTTAACCTTTCTCAAGAAACCTCTTTACTATCCATAATGATGCTAATTAAAGTGAGAGAATCCCTGACCTGTGTCTATAACACTCAAGTACATGTATATGTGAGCATTAAGTTGTGAATGTTTCTCAGACACTGTTCTTTGCTGTTAAGCTGAGGCAGAATATTAAAAATAAAGGCTTCTCACTTTTCAGTGAGGGTCAGATAAAGTAATCCTCAATCAAATATGCTGTGGGTTAGAGGTGACTGTGCGTTTGTTGGTATGACGTTAAGAAAACGAGCTTGAAAGTGTTCTCCATATTTAAAAGCATTACATCCCCAGGCTTCACTCTGCACTATCTCTCATAAGCTGCTTTCATACTGCAGCCTGGGCTTTGGGAGAACAACTTAATTGTATTCTTATCCCACATTTGCCAGCGATATTTCAATCTTCCCATGGACTGGTGGTTGTATTGCAGTTCTCCACATTTTGCATCTGTCCAGACATAATTCTTTGGTCAGCAAAAATATGCAAGGTACTGACGTCTTAATGCTGTACCATAACACTCCAATGGACGCAATAACCATTTGGTATGGAGCGATGTCATGACATTGTATCACAACCGATAAAGATATTATTGACACTGACACAGAATGTTTAAACTCCTGACCAGACTGCCATTGTTCACATTGCATAAAGCTGAACTCATCCAAATCTCTGCTGCTCATCTGTTGACTCAAACCAAGTCTCATTTGGCCACCACCCCGAGCTTGATTATAGGCTTGCAGTCCAACAAGGTCGAGATTTTAAAACTCTCAATCCTTGCGTTGACATCCATTCATGGAAGCATCCCTCCCTATCTCTGTAACCTGCTCCAGCACTACATCCCTCTGGAAATTCTGCATTCCTCCAATTCTGGTATCTTCTGTATCATTAATTTCCATTACTCTACTAATAGTCATGATGTGGAGATGCCGGCGTTGGACTGGGGTAAGCACAGTAAGAAGTCTTACAACACCAGGTTAAAGTCCAACAGGTTTGTTTCAAATCACTAGCTTTCGGAGCGCAGCTCCTTCCTCAGGTGAATGAAGAGGTTTGTTTCAGAAACATACATATAGACAAAGTCAAAGATGCAAGACAATGCTTTGAATGCAAGCATTTGCAGGTAATTAAGTCTTTACAGATCCAGAGATAAGGTTAACCCCACGTTAAAGAGGTAGTTCTTCAACCCTTGTGCAAGAAGATACTTTGACTGAATTTGTCAGACTCACAGATCGAAAGACCTTGGGCCGGATCGAACGGCCTCATTGTGTCCGACTCAGGACTTGACACAAATTCTCACATTCAAAGCATTGTCTTGCATCTTTGACTTTATCTAGAGATATGGGGTGGGATTCTCTGACCCCCTGCCGGGTCAGAGAATCGCCCGGGGCCGGCGTCAATCCCGCCCCCGCCGTGTCCTGAATTCTCCGCCACCCTCGATTCGGCGGGGGTGGGAATCGCGCTGCGCCTGCGGCGATTCGCCGGCCCGTAATGGGCTGAAGTCCCGCCGCTGACAAGCCTCTCCTGCCGGTGTGGATTAAACCACCTACCTTACCGGCGGGATTGGCGTCGCGGGCGGGCACCGGGGTCCTGGGGCGATCTGACCCCAGGTGAGGTGCCCCCACAGTGGCCTTGCCCGCGATCGGGGCCCACCGATCGGCAGGCGGACCTGTGCCGGGGGGGCACTCTTTTTCTTCCGCCTTCGCCATGGTCTTCACCATGGCGGAGGCGGAAGAGACCCCCTCCCCTGCGCATGCGCCGGTATGATGTCAGCAGCCGCTGACGCTCCGGCGCATGCGCGGACTTATGCCGGCCGGCGGAGCGGTAACCTCAATGTGAGGGCTTGGCCCCTAAAGGTGCGGAAACTTCCCCGCAGCTGGGACCCCCCGCCCCGCCGGGTAGGGGAGAATCCCACCCATGTTTCTGGAACATACCTCTTCATTCACCTGAGGAAGGAGCAGTGCTCAGAAAGCTAGTGATTTGAAACAAACCTGTTGGACTTTAACCTGCTGTTGTAAGACTTCTTACTCTACAAATAGTGGTTGTGTCTTCCAGCTGCCTAATCCTGGTTCCTTCCGTAAACTTAGCAATTTCTCACTTTTTCTTTGAGCTGCCCTGGTCATATCTTCATCTCTTCTTGCCTGACTTGGTGTCAAATTTGGTTTGTTAACCCTCCTGGAGAGCGCTATGGGGTTGAGCTCATCAGTACCTGAAGAAACGGGGCACCATTTTTAAATTCAGCCCTGATCTCCCTGATATCTGGACCCCTGCCGCCACCTCTGGACATCCTAATGCCATAGCTTAACTGTTAGGGGGTCCTCGAACCCCATCATGCCACCTCATAAGGATATGACAGCCCCTGGCACCCAGGAACCTTGGCACTGCCAGCCTGGCATCCTGGCACTGCCACCCAGGTGCCACCTCCCTGGCAGTGCCGGGGTACCAGCAGGAGTGCTAGGGTATCACCTTTGACACCTTTCCCAGAGCCCGACTACCGGTGGCCTCCGACGGCCTGGGCGACCCTCACATCTGCCTAGTCCATGTTTGTGTGCAAAGCAGCGCCGCAGCGAGGTCTCCCAGGCACGGGAGTTCAGTCCCGAGCCTTGGGAGAATCTGGCACAGAGATATTTAAGTGAGCCTAATTGCTCACTTAAGTATGCAAACCTGGATCCCACCCAGTGATCTCGTTAGGTCTCGCGAGGTGTCCCGAGCCTCACAAATCTCGCGGGAGGCCTCTCACGAGATTTAACAGCCTTGTCGCGTCTCGAGTCGGACACAATGAGGCCGTTCGATCGGGCCCAAGGTCTTTCGATCTGCGAGTTTGACAAATTCAGTCAAAGTATCTTCTTGCAGAAGGGTTGAAGAGCAAGAACTTCATAAGATGTCTGAACCTTGGCCTTAGTTTATGGCGTGTCATGTGAGATTAGATCAAAATGCAAATAATCAAATTTGCTCTATTTGAGGAGGATTTTATAACCATGGCGGCCTTCTTGAAAAGATGTTGAATTGGCAATATTTGAATTGGCAATGTTTAGGGAGGAAGAAAAGTCATGTTCATCAACATGATTGTGTCTGGAAGTGATGTTAGTTTGTTTTGACTTGTGCCACGACTTTTGTAAACAAACTGTATGGCTAATTCTGAGGATAACTCCCCATTTATATTCATTTTTTTTTAAGCCATTTTCAATATTATAACAACAGCTGGACTTCATTGCACTAGACTGGAGTCAATAGAAACACAGACTGACAGTAAGAAATGCCAAGTAGTCTGGAGTAATCTGTACCCAAGCTCATATCAACAACTGTACCCAAGCTCTGTTACACTTTTATGGAGTGTTCGGAGAAACAGGACACCACAGGGAGAAATCTAGACAAGGATTTGAAACCATTAGTGTCACGCAAAAAATAAACCATGGCCTTTGGTAAGGTGTGCAAGTACTGATGACTCTACAAAGCATTGTTTTGTTCTCCTCACTGTCAGTCTGACTCTCGAATATCCGTATTACAAACTGAATTCTAATCCAGTCTCTTTTCTGATGAACATTTGTACCTTTTCTTGTTCATAGCCATTTTCAGAGTATAGTGTTGTCTCAGGCATTGGCCTCATTCAAGTGGTCTTCATTTGCAGAATGGGTTTTGGTGGGGGAGAGGATGCTTCACCCTCACTGTCTGGTTTTATATGTTTTGAAAGTTTGTTTCCTTAAAAAAAAACCTGATTGAAACATATATCAGCCTTTTTAGTTTACTCATGCTGTTTTGTCTCCCTTTCAACATTGCTCAAATACATAACATCTTCCATAACTGTGTATTTTACAATGTGGTTCCCACAGTACAGACGTTGCCACCTAGAGCAATGGTTTTATTTTTGTAACACGGTGCTGGCTGGGATTAATGTGGCACAATGTATAAGCAAAGCCTCAGGCTCTTTTTGAATTTTCTATTTATCAAGGAATAAAATTCATCTATTCACAGTAAATCACAATCCTTATTTGTTCCCCCCGGATTGACCCCAAGCAGTTGTAAAGACTAAAGGAAGTGGCCATGGCCCCGGTAATGATGACGAGGAGATGAACAGGAACGATCGTCTAATCAAAATATCTTGTCTATGCCTCTGAAACCTATTTTTTGAGAGCCAACATTAATGTTCATCTGCAGCTCGTGGTCGTCATGGTTTTGGGCATGTGTGCCGGATGTCTACAAAGTCATCTTGCACAGAAAATGCTTGATTAACAGCCTGAGGGAAAGAGACATCATGGGAGACTCAACAGACTCGACATGTGCTGGATTGATGTGGTGTCAAAAGCCTGTGACCATCTGGGAATAATGGTAGATGAGGCCAAACACCTGATGGCTGGTCGGTCGGATGAGTCAGGGAGAAACTGATGTCAGCTTTGCATCGCCTTATCATTTCTGGGGTCTAATGACTTCAAGCTGTAGCCGAGCATCCTCTTACGTTTTTCAGGCTCTTCCGTTAACAAAGTCTCATGTTCACAATGTGACACAAGGCTTATAAGATTTTAAATGCCCATCTGCTGCAGCTCCGAGCTCTTAAGTATCCAAGGCACACTTCAAAAGTAGAGAACAGCACTGTAAATGACAAGGAATAAACAATTTCTTTTCAAAATGTTGTGATTCAGAAACTCATAAATCATCATTTTAGTATTTTGCAAATCCTTCCATCAGTGAGAAACTATCTTTACTAAGTAACACTACAGTTTTCTGTTTGTCACTTCAAATCTTCTGCAAGGTAATAACTGGCAAATGGATGCCTCTGAAATATTCAAGGACTTTGAGCAAAATTGACATTTTTAAAATTCAGTTTTCAGGGATGTGGGGCTGGATTCTCCGCCCTGCCACGCCACTTTTCTGCCCCAACCCGCCGGTGGGATTCTCCGTTACGGCGGCCGATCAATGGGATTTCCCATTGTGGGGCAGCCCCACAGCGTCGGAAACCCCCCAGGGTGCCGGCAAAACGGAGAATCACGCCGGCGGAGAATCCCACCCGTAGGCTTCGCTGGCTAAGCCAGTATTTGTTGCCCATTCCTAATTGCCCTTGAGAAGGTGGTGGTGAGCTGCCTCCTTGAACCACTGCAATCCATGTGATGCAGGTACACCCACTGTGCTATTACCGAGAGTTCCAGGTTTTTGACCCAGTGACAGTGAAGGAACGGCAATATATTTCCAGTCAGAGTGACTTGGCGGGCATTTTCCTGGTGTTGGTGTTCCCATGTATCTGCTGCCTTTATCTTTCTAGATGGTAGTGGTCATGGGTTTGGAAGGTGCTGCTGAAGGAGCCTTGGGGAGTTCATGTGGTGCATCTTGTAGATGGTACACACTAGTCTCATTGTACATCGATGGTGGAGGGAGAAAATGTTTACGGAAGGGGGAGCAATCAAGCGGGCTGTTTTGTCCTGGATGGTGTCGAGCTTCTTGTATAATGTTGGAACTGCACTCTTCCAGGCAAGTGGGGACTATTCCATCACACTCCTGGCGTGTGGTTTGTCGGTGGTGGATAGGCTTTGAGGGGGTCAGGAGATGAGTTACTCGCGGCAGGATTCCTAGTCTCTAGCCTGCTCTTGTAACCACAGTATTTATATGGCTAGTCCAGTTCGGTTTATCGTAACCCCCAGGAGGTTGATAGTGGGGGTTCAGTGATGGTAATGTCAAGGGACAATGGCTTGATTCCCTCTTATTGGAGATGGTCATTGCCTGACATGTGCAGCACGAATGTTACTTGCCACTTGTCAGCCCAAGTCTGGATATAGTCCAGGTCTTGCTGTACGTGGACTGCTTCAGTGTCTGAGGAGTCCCGGAAAGTTCTGAACAGTGTGCAATCATCAACGAACATCCCACATCTGACCTTATGTTGGAAAGAAGGTCATTGATGAAGCAAATTCAGATGGTGGGGCTAGGCCACTATCCTGAAGATGTTCTGCAGTAATGTCCCGAGACTGAGGTGATTGACCTCCAACAACCACACCATCTTCCTTTGTGCTGGGTATGACTCCAAACAATGGAGAATTTTCTCCCTAATTCCTGTTGATGCCAGGGCCAGGATTCTCCCCTACCTGGTGGGGCGGGGGATCCCGGCGTGATGGAGTGGCATGAACCATTCTGGCGCCAGGCCGCCCCAAAGGTGCGGAAGTCTCTGCACCTTTAGGGGCCAGGCCCTAACATTGAGGGGCTAGCCCCGCGCCGGAGTGGTTGGCGCTCCGCCGGCCGGCGGGAATGGCCTTTGGTGCCACACCAGCCGGGGCCGGAGGGACTTCGCCGGCCGGCGGAAGTCCGCGCATGCGCCGGAGCGTCAGCGGCTGCTGACGTCATCCCTGCGCATACGCAGGGGAGGGGGCCACTTCCGCCTCCGCCATGGTGAAGACTATGGCGAAGGGGGAAGGAAAAGAGTGCCCCCACGGCACAGGCCCGCCCGCCGATCGGTGGACCCCGATTGCGGGGCACCCCCCCGGAGCCAGATACCCCGCGCCACCCCCAGGACCCCGGAGCCCGCCCGCGCCGCCTGCTCCCACCGGTAAGGTAGGTGGTTTGATCCACGCCGGTGGGAGAGGCATGACAGCGGCGGGACTTCGGCCCATCGCGGGCTGGAGAATCGCCGGGAAGGGGGGGGGGCCCGACAGGCGCGGCGTGATTCCCACCCCCGCCGAATGTCTGGTGCCGGAGACTACGGGACACGGCGGGGGCGGGATTGACACGCCCCCCGGCGATTCTCCACCCTAAATTGCCCTTTAATTAGAAAAAATGAATTGGCTACTCCAAATTAATTAATTTTTTTATAAATTGAGAGTGCCCAATTCATTTTTTCCATTTAGGGGGCAATTTAGTGGGACCAATCCACCTAGCCTGCACATCTTTGGGTTGTGGGGGGCGAAACCCATGCAAACACGGGGAGAATGTACAAACTCCATATGGACAGTGACGCAGAGCCAGGATCGAACCTGGGACCTCATCGCCGTGGGGCAGCAATGCTAACCACTGCGCCGCCGTGCTGCCCTAAATTTATTTTTTTTAAAAGGTGAAGACTGCAGGTTTTCTTCCCTAAAGGACATTAATGAACCAGCAGGGTATTTTTTTTTACTGCAACGATTTTTAAGAATACTTTTTTAAGGTATTTATTGAGTTCAATTTCCACCATTTGGCGTGGCAGGATTTGAACCCAGGTCCTCAGCATATTACCCTTGGTCTCTGGATCACCAGTCCAGTGACAATACCACTATTCCACCACCTCCCCAAATGCAGTGGTCAATTTATTTTTCCATATTAAAAATCCATTTGTCAAACAGCACTTACACTTTTATTAAGGGAGGCAATAATGTTTTGCTTCGCATGTCTTGAAATGCCAATATTTGTCTTAAAGAACATTAAAGTCTTGGATTTACTGGCTATATTTACTTACTGGTAATATACATAAACAAAATGTGTAAAGTGAAGACATGTGGTTCTAATTTTTTCCATCCCATCATGTGGCAGGCTTAAAGTTCCCATTTATTTCCCGTGGGACATTAAACATTGGGTATCATTGGGCACATTCTCAAAAGTACCACAATTCCCCAAAGCAACAGGAATTACATTTACAGTATCTGTTTATTAGACAGTCAAATTATGATAAATGCACAAGGAGTTTGCCAAAAAAAATCTTACTTGGATGAGACTTCAAATGCTATTAAAATGAAATGCAAATGATAGAAGACTTCTTTTGATCGCCCTCATTTATTAAGGTTGCAAGAGGCATCTTGTGCAGCCTCAATCTGGAACTAAAACAGGGAAATGAACTTTCAAAGGCTCTGTTAAAAGTGCAGTGATATTTTCACTTCGGGAGGCATGGAACTCGCATATTAAAGTGTCACAAAGTTAGGGATTAAGGGCTAGATTTGCCTTGGTGTGGTGGTGCCATGGCAGAGCAGAATTTCCATTCGACATTGCTGCAACCTATTTCTGTACATGCAAGAAAGGCTCTGGGTCTAAACCCTGCCATCACAGCTTAGTAAAGAATTCTTAAAAGGCACTATGGAGTGAAATGTTCATAGAATCCCACGGTCTCGGTGCAAATCCCCCGGACAGTTTTTCAATGCCATTTCTCCAAGGAACCCACAGATATTTTGTCAAAGTAACTGTCACAAGATTGGGAGAACCCAGCCAGAGATTCCACAATTTTTAATTTTTTTTTTAAATTTAGATTACCCAATTATTTTTTCCAATTAAGGGGCAATTTAGCATGGCCAATCCACCTACTCTGCACATTTTTGGGTTGTGGGGGCGAAACCCACGCAGACACGGGGAGAATGTGCAAACTCCACACGGACAGTGACCCAGAGCCGGGATCGAACCTGGGACCTCAGCGCCGTGAGGCGGTTGTGCTAACCACTAGGCCACCGTGCTGCCCTAGAGATTCCACAATTTAATCTTCAGGGGGGGAATTGAGGTATGAACCTTGATGGTGAGAATCAGGTCATTTTGAGTGGGTGGACTAATAGGTGTGCACACAAAGTCTTGTACTTTCATCCCAAGTTGGGGCTAGGTATGGTGGGCGTGCCAGTAATTACTCGCTACTGGCCAGCATGCCAATCTACCAGCCTCCGGCCTATTTACAAAGAAACAGTTTTTGTCGGGGTGATGGGTACCTGCCCAGTAGTGGCACTGTGCTACCATGCCGCCCCGCAAGGCTGTGAGCCCAACATCAGCGTGCGGAGCTCGCGCCCGCAGAGAATCTACCACTGTCTTGGAACTGAAAAGACCTTAAAACTGGTCAGGGTGAGGGGAATTGACAAGGGAGAAAAGGAGAAAGCAGGTCACGCACCATTTTCTGCTTTTTCACTCTTTGCTCCCCAAAGAGGAATGAGGGCACCATTTTTGGAATCACTGCAAGACCACGTCGATGCTTAGAGCTGAAGGGCCAAGCCCCTGAAGCATCTCCAAGTCCCAAAAATCAATTTAATATATAGGGAATGTATCAGATATTAAACTGATAAGAACAGACACTGCACTTGATCTGAGCCAAAAGGCCGAGGTCACATCTTCATGTTGGCGTGCCAATGCAGACTCCCACATAAGGTGGCAAAGCCAACCTCTCCCTACGTTGCTGGCGATCGCCCAGAACCTCAACTTTTCCAGTGTCTCACCACGATCACAAAGTTCCCGAAGTGGAATAGTGTGCTTCTTCTGTGAGGGACTATTGGGGTTGGCCAGTAAATAAAATTGCCATTTGATTGCCTTTGCAAAGGTGGTGTTATATTTTATTAATTCCAATTAAGGGACAATTTAGCGTGGCCTATCCACCTACTCTGCGCACCTTTGGGTTGTGGGGGTGAGACACATGCAGATACGGGGCGAATGTGCAAACTCCACACTGACAGTGACCAGGGGCTGGGATCGAACTTGGGTCCTCTGTGCCGGAAGGCAGCAGTGCTAACCACTACGCCACTGTATCACCCATTGCCCCAGCTTTAGGGCTTCAAACCACAACCCAAATCTTGATCTTTCACTGGCCCCCATTCCCATCATTGCAGAAACCTGCCTCCCTGACCTCACCGCAGACTTTGACACCGTCAAAAACGTCATCTTCCTTCAATATTTCTCTCCATTGTCCAGCTCAGTAGGATAGCTTGGGAACTAAACATTTGGGGGATTCAGCATGCAGAGTTCCCAGGGTTAAAAAGACCGAATCACGAAAGTCAAAGCACTTTCGTAAATACAGAAGACAGATGCTGTATTATCAACCTATAGTAGTCTGTATGGAGAAGATTGCTTCATCAACCTCAAGCTTTTTATGAATCAGATTTCTGGTTGGGATTTTTTGAGCAGAATGCGAATGCTCGAGGGTAAATTCCAATATTTGTTTTGGCAGCACTAAAGAGGAAGTTGATCACACTAAGAAAAGATACTATTCTTCAGAGGAAATGCTCAGGGCCTTGGGGACCTTCATTTGTTTTTAATATTTCAACCCACAATAGATGCATTTTTTGCTCTGATTTCATTCTTGGCCTCATTTCTATTTTTGCAATTCCTCTCCTCCATTTTGTGACATATATAGTTTTCTATTTGTGTCACCACATCAGTCCCTCATTCAAAGAATGGGGGACAAGCATTATGATCTCAGGCTTTTTCTGGTGCTGCTCTGGCATGAACGCAAGGAGGTGCTTGAGGACAACAGTAAATCCTAACTCAGTTCTTACGAGAAAGATGCCTGCACCACACCTCCTGATGTAGTCTAGTGGCTATAGGAACTCATGAGAAAGAATTCAGGAGTGAACGCTGTACCAGTGGACTCCAACTTCATTTTATATTTGTCAAACAATTCCTTTCTCCTTTCTCTCTTTCTCTTCACTTCATGAAGACAGTAATCTTTATAGGGGTACAATGCGTGTATGCAGGGAACCATCTGAGACATACAAATTAAGAGCAGGAGTACACCATTCAGCCCCTCAGGTTTCCTCTGCTATTTGATAAGATCATGGTTGACCTAATGTGGCTTCATCTCTATTTTCCTGCCGACAAACCCCATTCTCTTTGACTCCCTTGTCAATCAAGAATCTCTCTAACTCAATCTTAAAAATATTCAGCAGCACAACTTCCCTGCATTCTGGGAAAGAGAATTTCACAGATAAATGACCCTCTGAGAGAGAAGGTTCTACTTGGGTGGTCCTGTTTCCTCCCACAAGTCCCTAAAGACGCGCTTGTTAGGTGAATTGGACATTCTGAATTCTCCCTCAGTGTACCCGAACAGACGCCAGAATGTGGCGACTAGGGGATTTTCACAGTAACTTCATTGCAGTTTTAATGTAAGCTTACTTGTGACAATAACAAAGATTATTATTATTAGGAGTGTGGACAACACAAGTGGGACTTGTCTGCTCTGAAATGGGGGTCGCTGGCCCCTGCTCCTCAAGTGGTCAATATACTTGTTGACAGTCCTTCCATTTCCATTCACATCGTATGACATAGGCCCAGACAGGGACAAAATCTGCCCGACTATTCATAGTGGGCCCAAGGCGAAGTTCCGAACTAAGACCGGGTGCCCCGCCCTTACCCCTATATGTAGCCCGTTCATTTCTCTGGGAGGCTTCCACCGTCCCTGCCAAGTTACTAAACACTGGGTGAAATTCTCCGCCTGGCAATGCCACAATAGCGAACCACGATCAGGCGGAGGATTGGACGCCTGCCAAAATTGAGGTCGGTGCCCGATGCTGATCCAGGCTCCATGCTCCGGTCCTTCACGGGTGGCGATAATGAAGTTTGCGCCCTGCGCTGGCGGCAGCATGCAAAACAGGCATTTGCATGTATTTAAATGTGATTAGCGGGTTGGACAAAGTATGCTCTGTCCTTCTGCAATGCTCTGCTCCTCTCAGGTGGACGTCTCACAGGCTTGAATTACTACAAGGATTTATAAACGTGGACAGGGTGCCATGGCTGTGGAGGGTGAGCAGGAGGCCAAACAAACACTGAAAAACAGTGGGGCTGGGTTGCATGGTAACAGACAATGAGCAAGACGGTGGCGCAGTGGTTTCTTGGATTGCTTCCCCGTGGTCTTTAGTTTTCAACAGCTCTCTTTTTTGTTTTCTTTTTTGTTAATAAATTTAGAGTACCCAATTAATTGTTTCCAATTAAGGAGTAATTTAATGTGGCCAATCCACCTACCCTGCACATCTTTGGGTTGTGGGGGCGAAACCTCCGCAGATACGGGGAGAATGTGCAAACCCCACACGGACAGGGACCCAGAGCCGGGATCGAACCTGATACCTCGGCATTGTGAGGCAGCAGTGCTAACCACTGCACCACCGTGCTGCTCTTTCAACAGCTCTCTTGATCAATCCATTGGACGCCGGATAGTATGTGGCCGTTCTGTTGCGGCGTATGCTTTTCGCTTAAGCAAAATTCTGGAAGTCGTCCCCTGTTAAAGGGCTGTTATTGTCAGATGTTATAGATTCTGTAGTCCATATGTAGTGAACACTTGGTGTAAGGTGTCTACCGTAGCTGCCGAGGTCATGATCCCCATTTTCTCTATTGACAGCCACTTTGAGTGGGCATCCACCAAAACTAAAAACATCCTGCTCAAGAAAGGGCCCATTTGTCAACGTGGATCCTGGTCCAAGGGTGACCCAGCCTGTGGAGACAGGCCAATGGAGGCAGAGATCGTTGAGTCAGACAGGGTGATATTGCTGTACCATTTCCTCAATGGCTTTATCTCTTTTAGAATTAAGAAAAAAAATTCCAATTAAGGGGCAATTTCGCGTGGATAATCTATCTACCCTGCAAATCTTTTTGGGTTGTTGGGGTGAGACCCACGCAGACACGGGGAGAATGTGCAAAGTCCACATGGACAGTTACTCGGGGCCAAGATCGAACCCGGGTCTTCGGCGCCGTGAGGCAGTCGTGCTAACCATTGTGTCACGTGCCGCTCTTTCGATGGCTTTATCAGTGCTTGGCCACCATCAAAAGCTGCATGCCAGCATCTTCATCTTTGTTTGCCCTGAGTGGACACTATGCAGTTCCTGTAAAAGAGGTCCCCTGCCTAATGGGGGAATGACAGCTCAGCTTCACAAAACCACAAAACATCCTCACAGGTCAGTTTATTCTGGCGGGTTAAATACGGCCTCAGGTGCTCAGATTTCCCATAGTGCCACCCTGTCTGAGTCATCCACTTTACTTTCGCCAATATGGGATCCCATTAGATCCAGTTCCGTATGTGGCCAGCGGACACTGCCTGGGGTCCACACTGTCCGGGCCAACGCTCCCAGGGCCCCTCGCTTTTGCCTGGGGTTTACACGCTCCCGCATGATTGGCTCGAAGTCTATCATGTGGCCTGCCAGACCCGTCACCTTAAAGGGGCTGCACTACGACAAGCATCCATGTTGCAGCAAATCTTGCAACCCCTCTCTGATGTAATTCGCCTAACAGAATATTCATCCCGTCATCAACCAAAGAGGCATTTCTATTCATATGCCCTTACTGTCCTTCCATCAGAGCTCTTCAATGAAGCAAGTCAAAGAGTTGGGTTCAGTGGAAAATCAGTCCTGAAAGAGCTGTTACTCTCACACTACACTGCTGCCTTCCATTTATCGCACTCCACATACTTATGGAAAGTATATAATAATAATATGACGTTGTGCTCCTACACGTGGAGATTCAACAATGATGGTGACTCCATTTTTTCCAGGATCAGTGAATTGGCCCAAACAGTCCAATCTTTTATTGTAAATCGCATGAGGTCATTCTAGTTTTTCCTTCTTATGACTTTAATGGCACATGGTGGTCTTTTATTCTGTGGTGCTAAACTGAGGAGTTATGTTTCATTGCATACATGTAGATCAGGATGCATACTCCAAGTCACACACTATTCTGACTTGTACTTACATTGCCCTTCTTTTATCCCCACTGAGTCAGAAACCTGGACCTGAGTTTACCTTCACCACACGGACTGTGTATGGGCCACCACCACCTTCTCAATGGCATCCAGCATGAGCAATTAATCCCAGTTGAGCCAATGACATGCACAACACGAGGATTAATATTTTGAAAATAGAAGCATTCCATGAAGAAATTGGATAAAGTGAAAATTCAATTCTTGTAACTGTTTCTTTAAGTAAGCCTGGGGTTACCATGTAATAATTATTCATTAAAATCACAGGTTACTATAACATATCAAAAACATGGGGCATTAATGAGATTAACAGTGAACTTGAGATGACAATAAAATAACAGACAAGACCAACAGGCACCCAGGGGAATAATGAGATGTGGTTGGCCCAGTAACAAGATTAACTGGAGCCCAGAGACATTGAGGTGCGAATGGTCATATCAGAAACATTGGCCGGAATTCTCCGGCCGTTTGCTGGCGGTCATATTCTCTGGACCCGCCGGCAGTGTACCCCTGCCCATGAGATTCCCAACAGCGTGGGGTGGCTTCAATGGGAATTCCCATTGACGGTGGCGGGAGCAGAGAATCCCGCCACCAGTAAATGGTGCACCGCCTTCCGTTGCCGAGACGCAGGCGGCTGGGAGGTCGGAGAATCCCGCCCATTGTTCACCGGAAATCAGTGGGGCCATACAAATGATAACTTCTAAAGGCCAGGAATTTGAGAGCAGTAGACAGCAGAATGTACAGAAGGGAATATCAAAGAGACTAAATGATGTAACTGCTAGCATCTTCATTGGGAAGCAGGCTAATTCTTCATCCAAAAATCAGACAGGCCGGTTACATCTATGAACCGAGTCACTAAGACCTGTTACATCTAACATGTAGAGCCATGCCAGATTGCAGATATTCTCGTCCAGAAGATGGAGTTTTGTGCCTCCACTGAACCATGAAGAGACGGTTTCCTGGACATAGAACATAGAACATAGAACAGTACAGCACAGAACAGGCCCTTCGGCCCTCAATGTTGTGCCGAGCTATGATCACCCTACTCAAACCCACGTATCCACCCTATACCCGTAACTCAACAACACCCCCCTTAACCTTACTTTTATTAGGACACTACGGGCAATTTAGCATGGCCAATCCACCTAACCCGCACATCTTTGGACTGTGGGAGGAAACCGGAGCACCCGGAGGAAACCCACGCACACAGGGGGAGGACGTGCAGACTCCACACAGACAGTGACCCAGCCGGGAATCGAACCTGGGACCCTGGAGCTGTGAAGCATTTATGCTAACCACCATGCTACCCTGCTGCCCCTGACATGGTCACCTAAGCGGTATTGAGTGGTAACTATTAACTAGATTCGACCTATAGAGTTATAAAAATTGAATATTGCTTGGAAAAAGGGAGATCTCAGTGAGTTCAGGGAATTTAGGTATATTTTGGGAATAAGAGGTAACTTCAAATAAAATGGTGTGTTTAGTTATTCACATACTTAAGTGTCATAGTGTATATTCGTCTTTTATTGTGTGCTTTTTCTTTTCTTTTAATTAAATATTTTTTATTAGTTACTGGCACAATGAGTGGACTGGATCCTCACTGGGTTGTACATGGTTCCTCACATTATTCTAAACAAAAACACACCACTGAGAACCAATGTTTCAAGTTATGCTTTAGGATTTTGAGACACTCTCGCAGGTAACATCCACGGGGTTCCTAGCAAATGGAACTTATTAATGCTCATAAAATTTGCAATTTCTTTAATATTGAAGACCCTCACATTATTGATGACAGTGTACCCAGTGGTGTGATCCATTTCTTTTTTTTTTTCTTTTTAAAAAAAATTTAGATTACCCAATTATTTTTTCCAATTAAGGGGCAATTTAGCGTGGCCAATCCACCTACTCTGCCCATTTTTGGGTTGTGGGGGTGAAACCCACACAGACACGGGGAGAATATGCAAACTCCACACGGAAAGTGACCCAGAGCCGGGATCGAACCTGGGACCTCAGCGCCGTGAGGCGGTTGTGCTAACCACTAGGCCACCGTGCTGCCTTGTGTGATCCATTTCTATCGCTAAAACCACAACCTACCTCTACTGATTGCTATAAAATTACAAAATCATAGAATATTAAAAGGGAGAACAAGGCAATGGAGTGTCTGTCATACAAGGGCTGGCTTTTAAAAAATCTCATTCACAATTGTTCCTCCTTGTGCCCGTCACAAATTTAGATTTTTCAAGTATTTATTAATGATCCCTTTAAAAGCTATTCTGAATCCTACTTCTACAACTGTTTTTGGTAGGCAATTTATGTCCCATCCCCGACTGCAGAAATTCACTTCTCTTAATGTCACCCTCCATTATTTTAGTCCTCTATTTGTGCCAGATTGTGATTGTATTTTCCCCAGAGAAATGGCAGACAAAGCTTATTCTGAGAAAGTATAAGACACGCACCTAGTTTGCAAAGTTTTCAATCGAGCTACTCCACATTAGTTGAAGAGGTGCTGTAGTCATTGCGAGTTGTACATTAGTGTTGTACTTAACCACAGATAATATAGGTTTCTATCAAAATTTATATTCAGGTTATGAAATAATCATTTCACTGTAAATACTAGCCACGAGTGGTCAGATTCCCAGAACATGGTCCCACTTTACAACAAAACTTGAAGCTCCCTCATTGTGAATTCTTATTTTTGCCGTTAAGCACATATTTGGAGTTAAATCACGCAGTAACCTTGCAATGTTATCACACAACTCCACTTTCCCCACCTCCAGGTTTCTCTCCAAATGTAGTAGGGAGGATATTTCTCTTTACTGATTGAGCAAAAGGTGGAACACAAAATCAAGATAGAGGCTGACATGTCAGCAATAAAGACGTCTAATTTTGTATCCATTAGTTTTAAATGGATGGAGAATCAGGTGAGCACCTTGCAGATTTGGAATTCCTGCCGCACAACTTTCTTCTACTACCTGCTTGGCCCAGGCAATTAACCAAGCCCGGTGGCAAAAGAGGAAGCATTGACCTCTGTAAATTGATAGAGGTGTAGGCGGGCTGCACTCTGGAAAGTGATATCTTCCTGCCGCTGATCCTTTTTTGTATGCTCCACCTCGGTGATTGTTTTGCCCCTGAACACAAAAGCAGAAATAATGGCCACCACATGCTGGGCCCAATTCAAGTGTCAGTCACACTCCACTATCTCACTTAGGTTATCATTCTTCATGCATGTGTGTGTGAGCCATGGTGGGGGAGGTATGTGTGGGGGGATTGGGGTAACTTTGACATTGCATGAGTCATTAGCCCATTTCAAACCTCTCATATGTTTATTATTTCCATTGACATCAATGGAAGTAAAAATCAGGAGAGATATTTCAGGCTGCTGATCCAAAGCACACATTTCACATTATTGCACAAAGACAAATTTACTCCCAGTAGGATCACTGAAGGCAGGGGGGCAAGTTAATAGGGTGGTGAAAAAGGCATATGGGACACTTGCCTTTATCAATCGAGGCATAGATTACAAATGCAGGGAGGTCATCTCAGCATTGTATAGAACTTTGGTGAGGCCACAGCTGGAGTACTGTGTTCAATTCTGGTCGCCACATCATCGGAAGGATGTGATTGCACTGGAGGGGGTGATTCACCAGGCTGTTGCCTGGGATAGAATATTTAAGTTATGAGGAGAGGTTGGATAGACTTGGGTTGTTTTCGCTGGAGCAGAGAAGACTGAGGGGCGACCTGATAAAGGTGTACAAGATTATGAGGGGCATGAACCTTTTGGATAGGGAGCAGCTGTTCTCCTTATTTGAAGGGTCAGTTATGAGGGGACATAAGTTCAAAGTGAGGGGCAGGAGGTTTCGGAGAAATATGAGCAAAAACATTTTTACCCAGAGGGTGGTGACGGCCTGCAATGCACTGCCTGGGAGGGTGGTAGTGGCGGGTTGCCTCACACCCTTTAAAACTGGATGAGTACTTGGAACGTCTTAACATTCAAGGCTATGAGCCAAGTGCTGGCAAATGGGATTAGGTCGGCAGGTCAGGTGTTTTTCATGCATTGGACCTCTTCTGCACTGTATGATTCTGTGATTCTGTGAACTGGTTATCCATCTGTGAGTGGCATCAAATCCAAACTCAATCCTGTCATTGTCCAAGTAATATATACGTGCACTTTCCCGTAGTATCCCCTGAAAACCAGCAGGAATGAGAATTAGGTATGATTTTTCTTATTTGTTATCAATGGTCCTTCTAAATTGCCCCTTGACAGTCGGCAGTTGGGAAGGCAAATGCAATGCTAGTTTTCAGGTCACGAGGGCTGGAATACAACACCAGGGATGTACTTCTGAGGCTTTATAAATCTCTGGTCAGACGCCATTTGGAGTAGTGTGAGTAGTTTTGGGCCCCATATCTAAGAAGGATGTGCTGGCCTTGGAAAGGGTCCAGAGCATGTTCACAAAAATGATCCCTGGAATGAAGAGCTTGTCGTCTGAGGAACAGTTGAGAACTCTGGGTCTGTACTCGTTGGAGTTCAGAAGGATATGGGGGGATCTTATTGAAACTTATAGGATACTACGAGGCCTGGATAGAGTGGACGTGGAGAGGATGTTTCCATTTGCAGGAAAAACTAGAAGCAGAGGACACCATCTCAGACTAAAGGGACCATCATTTAAAACAGAGATGAGGAGGAATTTCTTCAGCCAGAGTGTGGTGAATCTGTGGAACTCTTTGCCGCAGAAGGCTGTTGAGGCCAAATCACCGAGTGTCTTTAAGACAGAGATAGATAGGTTCTTGATTGATAAGGGAATCAGGTGTTATGGGGAGAAGGCAGGAGAATGGGGAGCGGCGCAATGGAACGCCACCATCTGCAAGCTCCCCTCCAAGAGATATACCATCCTGACTTGGAAATATATTATTGTTCCCCCACTGTTACGGGATCAAAATCCTGGAAATTCCTTGTTAAAAGCTCTGTGGATGTATCAACACAACTTGGACTGCTGCAGTTCAAGAAGGTGGCGCACCACCACTTTCTCAATGGTAATTAGGGATGGGCAGCAAATGCTGGCCTTGCCAGTGAACCCACATTTAGGTCTCACTCGAAGCGGGAACACTCCAAGTTTTTTTAAAAATAAATTTAGAGTACCCAATTATTTTTTCCAATTAAGGGGCAATTTAGCGTGGTCAATCCGCCTACCCTGCACATCTTTTGGGTTGTGGGGGCGAAACCCACGCAGACACGGGGAGAATGTGCAAACTCCTCACGGACAGTGACCCAGGGCCGGGATTCGAACCCGGGTCCTCAGCGCCGTAGGCAGCAATGCTAGCCACTGTGCCACCGTGCTGCCCTGGGAACACTCCAAGTTAAGTGGGGTGCTCTTTCAGAGGGTCGGTGAAGACTCGATGAGCCGAATGACCTCATTCTGCATTGCAGGGATTTATGATTCATGATTACATGAGCCAGTGATGAATGGAGTTCGGCAGGGAGGAATGAAGGAAAAAATTAGCATTTTTGAAGCACTTTTCTCAACCATAGGATGTTGCAAAGCACTTTACAGGCAATTAAATATTTTGAAGAGTTGTGACTGGGCGTAATGGAAGACAGCAGAGAAGAAATGGTGGAAAGCAAATTAAATTTCACATTTTCTTAAATGCGCTTGCTTTTAAGCAGTTAATTGAATATAATAATGATAAAATTACCCTTCAGAAAATGTGTGATCAAAGTAAAGCTGCAGGCAGCAACACCGCTTCATGAAAAGAAAACCAAGATAAATGCATTTGCCATAAACCACCCGTGAGTTCCTGTAAGGATTACTCAGATCTTCTACCCATATTGAAGCACTTCAGGGAAAACACTAACTATTTATGGAGTCATTATCAACAGGTTACTGTCATTCTGCCTTCGATGTACTTATAATAAACAAAATAATCGTTAACTACAACCAAATCGGGATATTCTACTGAAAAGTGAAACATTGAAAGGCTGCATTTGTGCAATCAAAATTTGATATCCATCGTGGTTAGCAAATTAACGGAAAATGTCCATCTAAAAAGTGGCAACTCTCATAATGTTGTTAAAATAAAACTTATTGTTATTTGCCAGAGCATCTCAGCCTACCCTTCATAAAAACAGAAATCACGTTATTGGATTCGGTGTTGCTTTTTATTGTGCAATGTACGTTCATAGTATTGGATTTGTCATGTAGGCTGCCAAACTTTCAGGAAGAATTTGGTTTAATTCAATGAAACATTTCTGGACCTTGTAAGCGCTGGTTAAAATGAGTAATTTATGTCCAATTTATATTGCATAAAGTTACTTCAAATTAAGAGCAGATTTTTATCTGTCAGCTTCTAACTTTGTACATTGTATGGGAGATTTCAGATCGCAAGCATCAACTCAAAATGATCAATTAAAAAGTTTTGCATTTCCATTGTGTTTTTCAAGACGATTGGTCGTCACAAAACACTTTGCAACCAATGAAGTACTTCAAGTGTAGCCACTGTTGTAGTGCCGAAAATGAAGGAGCCAGTCTGTGCCCAAGTCCCACAGATGACAAAGTGATAATGACTAGGTAATTGGTTTTTTGGATTGAGGGTTAAATATCGGCCAGCATATGGGTGTTAATTCCCCTGCTTTTCTTCACAAGATTGACGTGAGAGTTTCAAATGTCCACCTGAGGGCAGACATGGCCTTGGCTTAACAGCTCATCTGAAAGACTCGGGTTTTGTAGACCATAAGACCATAGGAGCAGAATTAGGCCATTCGCCCCTCGAGTCTGCTCTGCCATTCGATCATGGTGGACATGTTTTTCATCCCAATTCTCCTGTCTTCTTCCTGTAACCCCTGATGCCCTATTAATCAAGAACCTATCTATCTCTGTCATAAAGACATTCAGGGACTTGGCCGCCACAGCCTTCTGTGGCAATGAGTTCCACAGATTCACCACCCGCTGGCTGAAGAAATTCCTCCTCAACTCTGTTTTAAAGGATCGTCTGTTCAGTCTAAGACTATGCCTTGGGTTGTAGTGGAAATATCTTCTCCATGTCCATTCTATCTAGGCTCTCAGTGTTCTGTAAGTTTCAGGGGGATCCATCCTTCTAAACTCCATCATATACAGACCCAGAGTTCAACCGTTCCTCATATGACAAGTCCATAATTCCCGGGATCATTCTTGTGAACCTCCTCTGGACCTCCTCGAACACATCCTTCCTTAGATACGGGGCCCAAAACTGCTCACAATTTTCCAAATGCAGTCCGACCAGAGCCTTATACAGGCTCTCCATTGTCTAACTTCCTCGTTAGCCTCAACAGTACATCACTGCTCTTGTATTCTAGCCCTCTCAAAATGAATGCTAACATTGCATTTGCCTTCCCAAATGCCGACTGACCCTGCATATTAACCTTAAGATAATCCTGGACTAGGACTCCAAAGTTCTCTTGTGCTTCAGATTTCCAAAGCCTTTCCCATTTAGAAAATAGTCTGTGCCTCCATTCTTCTTCTCAAAGTGTATAATCTCACACTTTTCCACATTGTATCCCATCTGCCACTTTTTTTCCCACTCTCCTAGCCTGTCCAAGTCCTTCTGAAACCTCTCCACATCCTCAACACCACTTGTCCTCTACATATGTTTTTATCATCTGGAAACATGGCAACAATACCCTCAGTTGCTTCTTCCAGATCGTTAATGTATATCGTGAATAGTTGTGCTCCTAACACCAACCCCTGCGGAAGACCACTAGTCACTGGCTGTCATCCTGAAAAACACCCCTTTATCCCCACTTTCTGCCTTCAGCTAGTCAGCCAATCCTCTATCCACCCCAGTACCTTGCCCCTAACACCATGGGTTTTCATTTTATTTAGTAGCCTCCTATACGGCACCTTCTCAAAGGCCGTCTGGAAATCCAATAGATTTATTCACCTTCAGACCTTTCAGCTTTCCCAGAACCTTCTCCTTAGTGATGGCCACTACACTCACCTCTGCCCCTGACTTTCTTGAAATTCTGCTATTCCACTGCTGTCTGCCACTCTGAAGACTGATGCAAAGTACCTGTCCATTTCCTCTGCATTTCTTTGTTCCCCATTACTACTTCCCCAGCCTCATTCTCCAGTGGTCCAATGTTTATTCTTGCCTCTCTCTTACCTCTTTATATATTGAAAAAAAATCTTTTTTTATATCACTAGCTAGCTTACACCCACATTTCATTTTTGCTCCCTTATTGTTTTTTAGTTTTCCTCTGCTCGCTTTGAAAGGATTCCCAATCCTCAGGCTTTCTAGTAATCCTCACCACATTGTATGCTTTTTCTTCTGGTTTTATGCTGTCCCTGACTTACCTTGTCAGCCAGGGGTGGCCTCGTCCTCCCCTTAGCATGTTTCCTCCTCCTTGGGATGAATTTCTGTTGTCTGATTCCAGCTTATCTGACTCGAGCTTCTCCCTCTCTAACTGCAGGGTAAATTCTATCATATTGTGGTCACTGCTCCCTAAGGGTTCCTTCACCTTAAATTCCCTAATCAAGTCTGCCTTGTTACTGGTTTAGCACACTGGGCTAAATCGCTGGCTTTTAAAGCAGATCAAGGCAGGCCAACAGCACGGTTGAATTCCCGTACCAGCCTCCCCGAACAGGCGCCGGAATGTGGCGACTAGGGGCTTTTCACAGTAACTTCATTGAAGCCTTCTTGTGACAATAAGCGATTTTCATTTCATTTCATTTACACATCACCAAATCCAGAAATGCCTGTTCCCTAGTGGACTCCACCACAAGCTGCTCCAAAAACACATCTCGTAGACATTCCACAAATTCCTTTTCTTGATGTCCGCTACCAACCTGCTTTTCCCAATCCACCTGCATATTGATGTCCCCCATGATTATTTTAATATTGCCTTTTTTACATGCCTTTTCTATCTCCTGATTTATGTTCTTCCCCACATCCTGACTACTGCTAGGGGGCCTGTACATAACTCCCATCAGAGTCTTTTTTCCTTTATAAATCCTCAACTCTCCCACACAGATTCTACGCTTCTGTATATCGCTTCTTCCTAATGAATGAATTTCATTTCTTACTAACAAGGGAACCCTGCCCCCTCTGCCCATCTGCCTGTCCTCTCAAGTCATGGAGTGGGACCTGAAATCGCGTTTTGACCCGGCAATAAGATGGCTACTAATTGGGCCACAGCTGACATTGCAAAGTTGTTTAAAAGGCCTGATGTTGACTTTTATTTCCTGCTTGCGCACCTTTCCCCAAATACTGAGGAACGGCCGTACAGTCCAGGCGGCCCGGGAGCACAGTGGTTGGCACTGTTGCTTCACAGCGCCAGGGTCCCAGGTTCGAGTCTCAGCTTGGGTCACTGTCTGTGCGTGTTGTGTTCTGTAATTTGGAATAACACAAGCTGCCACTTGATGCCATTTTGAGTAAAAGATGGTCCAGACTTTGAAGTGAGTTCAGTGTTTTTTATTGAACTATTAGCACAGTTCTCAATGAGTTCGACTCTCTGCTAATCTAAATGTAGTAACTCAGTCTAACGGAACCAGCCTTGCTCGAAGCCACGTGCTGGGGTGTGATGCTGAGGATACACCCTGTCTCACTCTGTAGACGTTGGTCTGTGGAAAGAGGCCGGGTGTGAGTGCTTCATCCCTGTTATAGTGAGATACCACGCCTGAGTGTCCAGACTGCTCATTGGTCGTGTCTATTCTATATGTTCATTAGTTGCATGTTTGCATATCATGACAGTGCGGAGTCTGCACATTGTCCTTGTGTCTGTGTGGGTTTCCTCCGGGTGCTCCGGTTTCCTCCCACAAGTCCAGAAAGACGTGCTGTTAGCTGACTTGGACATTCTGAATTATCCCTCCGTGTACCCGAACAGGCTCCGGAATGTGCTGACTAGGGGATTTTTTATTATTACATGGTGGCCTACACAGAACGGCTGCTCAGCCTGTCTAGAGCCGTGCTAAAAATGGTGGCACGTGCTGTAAACAATCTGTTTGGTCTTGACAGTGCTGGGGGAAAGTAACTTGAGGTGGTACTCTGTGTTGCCTCAGACATGAACTGCCTCATGTGTGTTCTCGTGCTGCCATCGGGACTGCCTCGAGTGCCTGCACTCTAATCTAAATGCAGCAGTAGTCATTCTAATTAGATTCCTGGGACTAAAGGAGGTTATTTTGCTGTTTTCTTGGCCATGCTGTAAAAGAATGCATGTATCGGGTAGCCAGTTATCTGCATCCTGCTCCACACACTATTTACCCCCACCACCTATTCATCAGCTCTAATCACTGCTCTCCTTTGCTTTGGAATGTCAGTTCCTTTTACATGTTTAAGAATGATAAAACGCAGCATAGATATTTAATTACACACTTTGAAAAGTATGCAATTAAAAGACCTAACGTGAGGCTGACAGTCAAGCACTTATGTGTTTTTCCCAAAAACTCCCAAGCTTCCCATCATATGAAGAGGGTTCATGCTAATTGCCTCTAAACCACAGTTGCTGGTAAGAGTGCTCCTGTGAGTAATGTAAGTTAATGCAGACTAGTGTGGCTGAACGTAAATCAGTACTTTCCTGAGCTGGAGGTAAAATGCTGGTAAATAGAAATGTCACCCTTATGAAAGGGTTGTGAATCTGTGAAATTCGCTACCCCAGAGTGCGGTGGATGCAGGGACAGTGAATAAATTTAAGGAGGAGTTAGACAGATTTTTATAATTGGCAATGAGTTGAAGGGTTACGGAGAACGGGCAAGACAGTGGAGTTGAGGCCAGGATGGGACCTGCCATTTGGGCTCAGGAGGCTAAATTGCCGATTCCTGCTCCTAGGTCATGTGTTCTACGGAGGAGATGCTCTGGCTGATTTTGCAATCCAGCTCTTGGTCTGTAACATTGTAGGTAGCGGATGAGGAACCTATCAGCCATGATAGAATGGCGGAGTAGACTCGATGGGCCAAATGGCCTAATTCTGCTCCTGTATCTTATGAACTTATAACAAATTGCAACTCACAAGTCTCCCTGTGACTGAGTTGCAAAGCCAAGAGCCGAGTGTTGGGCTGAGCCACACGGAGCAAGAAAGTCTCGGCTTTGATTGCTGCTCTGAGCTGAGTTCGAGAGCCACTTAGTGCGTCGGGTAGGGGAGGGTGAGGGGGCGGGGGCACACAAATGTCCTTGTGTACAATTCCTTCGTTTGCATTTGCCAAATCCGGAGTTCTTCTCCTCGTGACTCAATTAGTTGGGACACTTTTCTTGTGGAAGCTCATCTCCCACAATTTGCATTAAACAAGGGCCAATGTAGAGATGTTGTGATCTAATATCATCCAAATTGGTATTTAAAATGCAGCAGCTGCTGTCCTCTGTGCCCCTGAGTTGGATGAAGACATAAAAGGATAGTTAAGGTTAGTATTTGTACTTGTTCTCTTTTGAACATTTTTCTCCTCTCTCTTTTTCCTCCTCCTCCCCTCCTTGCTGTGGCATGGTTTCCATGTGTCCGTTAATCGCTAGTGTCCACTATCCATGTCTGAACCCTGGGCACCAGGGTGGCACAGTGGTTAGCACTGCTGCCTCACGGTGCCGAGGTCCCAGGTTTGATCCCGGCTCTGGGTCACTGCCCATGTGAAGTTTGCACATTCTCCCCGTGTTTGCGTGGATTTTGCCTCCACAGCCCAAAGATGTGCAGGCTAGGTGGATTGAACACGCTAAAATTGCCCCTTAATTGGAAAAATGAATTGGATACACTAAATTAAAAAAAAAAATCCATGTCTGAATCCGAATGCTCAGTCTTGGGTTAGGGATAACATGAAGAAGGGCAACATTTAGTGCCCGTCCCCTTGAGAAGATGGTGGTGATTTTGCCTTCTAGAATCGCTGCAGTCATGTGGTGCTGCCAGGTGTGAACGTTGACCCAGTACTGAAGAAGGAACGGCCGATTTATGTCAAAGTCAGGATGGAGGGAAACCTGGAGGTTGTGGTGTTCACAGATACCTGCTGGCCGAGTCCTTTGAGATGCTAGAGGCGACAGCTTTGGGAGCGGCCGCTGAAACAGACTATTGAGCCATGTGGCCCTGTCACACTTGCACCTTCAGCAGGGACCGCTGCAAAATACCCCCAGGGTCCATTCACCCAAAGCATACCAGGGTTCGAACAGAACTGGAGCTGCCTCCTGCTGTCACCATCAACTAGCAATATGGCACAGTGTCAGGGCCTGACTGAAAATCAAAAAATTAGTTTGTTTCTGAAACACAGCCAAGATTTCAGACCAGACTTTCTGGCACTCAGTCCACATCTTTAAAGAACTCTGTTTGAAATAAGTTCCCCAAAAACTCCACGGACACAGAAGACCACCTCCACAAGCTTCAGGCAACCTCTTACCTCTACCCTGTAGTGATGGGGGCCACTCTACCCCCTTTCACCTCCTCTCACCCCACCACAGAAGTTATGAGGGGCATTATACCCCCTCCCCTCCTCCATTCCCCCGTGCTGTCATTGGGGTTCTCCCCTCACCACATATGGGGAACCCGCCCACAATGGAGGAGGGTTAACCACCTGCCAGAGCCCAATTGGCAGTGAACACTTCAGTGCCCCCTGGCAGTACCAGCTTCAGTGCCCTCTGGAAGTTCCCCTGGCACTGCTAGGATGCCATGTGGCAATGACCAGCCTTGACCCTCAACTCCCGAGGCCTCCTGTCATCTCTACACCCCCAGTGTAGTCATCACGACTGATTTTCGCTTCAGAAAACCAATAATAATTTGCGCCGGAGTTACATCATTTGGGGTGGGGGGGGGGGGGGGGGGGGGGGTGGGGGGGTGGGGGTGGATCCAGCGTGGGCGCAAGCTACAGCATAACGCCATTCAACTGTATTAAAATGTTTAAAATTCATGGAAATCATGTCACTGGTGGGGTGAGGTGGGGAGAGAGCTCTCAAACCGAAATCTCGCCGCCACGGATCGAGTTATGCCTGTTACAACATTTAGCGGCCATAACCGGGTTTGTACCTGCGGTGAACGGGCCCCTTTGTTTCAAATTTTCACCCTTCCTCTGCCTTCATCTGCTCCGTCTCTGACTCTTCTCTTCCTTTCCTTGAATTCTCTGTCTCCAATCTGGGGATAGGCTATCAGCTAATTTTCACTACAAGCCCATGGATACCCACAGCTACTTCGACTAGGCTTGCTCACACCCTACTTCCTCAAAGGAATCCACCCCATTCACCCAGTTTCTCTGTCTCCGTCTCCTCTCCATACCCAGGGCTCTCCACCTTATCCAAACCATTTAATGTACCTGCCCTCACCCATTCCCCACCCTCCCAGAACCCTGACATGATTCTTCATTTCCGCGTCTTCCACCCCAACAGCCTTTGTATTTAATGGCACATGGTCCGCCATTTCCAGAGTGGCCACTACAAAACACATCTTCCGCTGTCAGTATTCCAAAGGGATTGCTCCCTCCTTGACACCCTAGTCCACACTTCAGACAGCCCTAATACCCCCATCCCTTCCCTGGAGTCCTATTTTCTGCAGGTTCAGGAGATGCAACCCTTTCATCTCCTCTATTCTCATTGTCTAAGTCCCCAAACACTCTTTCCAAATGACAATTACCAATCAGTATATTGGGGGAAGGGTGGATTTTCTGTATGTTTCTGTTTCTAGTGGATTTATATTACGTATTGTCACTAGATTTCTAAATGTCCAGTTGTATTTTGTCGGGAATGGAAATATCTTTCTGTTTGCCAATCTAGGTGAGTTTTGGGGCCAGTTGGTATTACTGAGATTGGTGTTTGCTGTAATCACCCTGAGGACTTCCATAATGCCAACTAAAATGATATCTGAATGTAATTCTAACATCGCATGGTGTGAGGTTGCTGTACTTATCAAATGTTTTAGCACAGTGGGCTAGTTTAGCACACTGGGCAAAACAGCTGTCTTGTAATACAGAACAAGGCAGCTGAGGGCAGCACGGTGGCGCAGTGGGTTAGCCCTGTTGCCTCACGGCGCCGAGGTCCCAGGTTCGATCCCGGCTCTGGGTCACTGTCCGTGTGGAGTTTGCACATTCTCCCCATGTTTACATGGGTTTCACCCCCACAACCCAAAGATGTGCAGAGTAGGTGGATTGGCTATGCTAAATTGCCCCTTAATTGGAAAAAATTGATTGGGTACTCTAAATTAAAAAAAAAAGAACAAGGCAGCTGCGCGGGTTCAATTCCCGTACCGGCCTCCCGAACAGGCACCGGAATGTGGCGACTAGGGGCTTTTGACAGTAACTTCATTGAAGCCTACTTGTGACAATAAGTGATTAGATAAACACACTAAACTGACCAGAAAAAGTTGGGGTTTGTCCATTCCTGTGTAAGTAGCTTCAATTACTGCCCAATAACCTATCTGGCACTGAAAATTAACTTTAACAACTGTGGAATCTCATTACTTCAGATATTAATTATTGTTGGAGATTTACAAGAATACGTATTTACTTTTCTGTCTCTTTTATCTTTTTTTCTTCATCCAATCTCTCTCTTTACTTCACTTTTTCTACCAGATTTGACACTGGATTAAATCTTTTAACAGACATCTTCAGGTTCAGACATTGCACAGCTCATTCTGACTTTTCGTTCAGATTGGTTGAGTAAACACGGTTTTTTAAACAAATTTTGAGTACCCAATTCATTTTTCCAATTAAGGGGCAATTTATCATGACCAATCCACCTACCCAGCACATCTTTTGGGTTGTGGGGACAAAACCCACGCAAACACGGGGGAGAATGTGCAAACTCTACACGGAGAGTGACCCAGAGCTGAGATTGAACCTGGGACCTCGGCGCAATGAGGCTGCAGTGCCAGTGGACACACAGTTGCTTGCCCAGTTCACACAGACCTATTTGTGCCTGAAGAGGCACAAAAGAGGCACGGCATTATTTTGATGGGCAACACCCAGGTAAAATCCAGTAAAACATCTTGTGTTCAGTTTTGGTCTCCTTACCTGAGAAAGGACATACAGGCGCTGGAGGGTGTGCAGAGGAGATTCAGTAGATTAATCCCAGAGCTGAGGGGGTTGGATTACGAGGAGAGGTTGAGTAGACTGGGACTGTACTCGTTGGAATTTAGAAGGATGCGGTGGGGATTTTATAGAAACATCTAAAATTATGAAGGGAATAGATAGGATAGATGCGGGCAGGTTGTTTCCACTGGCGGGTGAAAGCAGAACTAGGGGGCAGAGCCTCAAAATAAGGGGAAGCAGATTTAGGACTGAGTTTAGGAGTAACGTCTTCACCCAAAGGATTGTGAATCCATGGAATTCCTTGCCCAGTGATGCAGTTGAGGCTCCTTCATTAAATGGGGGGGGGGGGGGGGGGGTTCACCAGTCCCCCGGCCACGTGTTTCTCAACAGGGCACTGATCGCTGGCTGAGGGATTCTCTCTACCCGCCAGTTGTCAATGGAATTTCCCATTGAAACCACCCCATGCCGCCAGGAAACCCACTGGCGGGGGGTGGGGGTGGGGGTCAGTTTGTAGAGGTTATAAAATCCATTTGAATGCATTTTTAAAAATAAATTTAGAGTACCCAATTCATTTTTTCCAATTAAGGGGCAATTTAGCATGGCCAATCCACCTACCCTGCACATCTTTGGGTTGTGGGGGCGAAATCCACGCAAACACGGGGAGAATGTGCAAACTCCACACGGACAGTGACCCAGAGCTGGGACCGAACCTGGGACCTTGGCGCAGTGCTAACCTACTGTGCCACCGTGCTGCCGCTCCATTTTAATGCATTGCGGAAAGCCAAGTGTAACAGGCTAATGAGTGATGGAGAGAGCAGCATTCAAATATTCTGCGGTCCGCCAGCCGCATTTTTCGGCGTGGCGTACCCCCGCCAGCAGCGGGATTCTCAATTCTCACAGCTGGCCAATGGGGCTTCCCATTGTGGCCACCTCACGCCAGGCGTGGGTGTGCTGCTGGCGTATTGGAGCGTTCTGCCGACGGAGAATTCCGCTGGCCGTCTTATCGGTCCAATTATCAATGTGGGTGCAGAGGGGTGAGGTCGGGGGAAAGTATATGTCCTGTTTGCTGTATTAATAATCTTAAATCCACCCACAGTTTATAAAGGTAAGAATGGCAGTTTTTTTTAAATAAATTGACCGAGACCAATGTGTTGCAATGGAAAAGCTACAAAGGCAATTTTTCAGTGACATGAAAATTGAATAAATCATAACCATAACGATATTTTATTTATGTCCTATCTATTTTTGCTGTGGTTGTGTGATGGGGTTTGGGGAGGAGTTGGAACTTAAAGGCTTTTGGGAACCAAATGTAAGGTTTGAATTTAGGTCTGTGGGCTTCTATATGGGTGGCCTTCCTGGCATCAGAATTCAATGCTGGAGCAAGAATAGGCATATGTCCTGATCTAGAGCCAAGAAGACATTTTGGTGGATTAGTGTTCCCATTGGAGACATTGAATGCTCAAGTATGCTCACACTGTTCACTGAGGGTGGGGGGGGGGGGGGGGGGGGGGGGAGGGTGTACAATGCATTGCATAAAAACCACAGTCCAGGGTGGTTGGGTGTGGTGTAGGACTGTGGGATCAGAACACAGTGCACTTAATAAATGAATAGCATGCACCATGATCTTTTTCTGAAAGCTCTTTACCACTAACTAGGGCAGCGTGGGTTGACTACTTGGTCTTAGTAATTTTTAAAATATATATAGATGCTCAAAAAAATGTTTTCAACCTCTTCGAAAATTGTAAGTATTGGTGTAATTGGAAACAAAATTGTATGTCACTGCAAAACAGCAAGTAAATTGGATTGGATTGGATTTGTTTATTGTCACGTGTACCGAGGTACAGTGAAAAGTATTTTTCTGCAAGCAGCTCAACAGATCATTCAGTACATGGGAAGAAAAGGGAATTAAACAAAATTCAAGAAAATACAAGAAAATACATGAGAGTACATAATAGGGCAACACAAGATATACAATGTAACTATAAAGCATTGGCATCGGTTGAAGCATACAGGGTGTAGTGTTAATGAGGTCAGTCAATAAGAGGGTCATTTAGGAGTCTGGTGACAGTGGGGAAGAAGCTGTTTTTGAGTCTGTTCGTGCGTATTCTCAGACTTCTGTATCGCCTAGGGGCCTCACGGTAGCATGGTGGTTAGCATCAATGCTTCACAGCTCCAGGGTCCCAGGTTCGATTCCCGGCTGGGTCACTGTCTGTGTGGAGTCTGCACGTCCTCCCCGTGTGTGCGTGGGTTTCCTCCGGGTGCTCCGGTTTCCTCCCACAGTCCAAAGATGTGCAGGTTAGGTGGATTGGCCATACTAAATTGCCCGTAGTGTAAGGTTAATGGGGGGGATTGTTGGGTTACGGGTATACGGGTTGCGTGGGTTTAAGTGGGGTGATCATTGCTCGGCACAACATCGAGGGCCGAAGGGCCTGTTCTGTGCTGTACTGTTCTATGTTCTATGTTCCTGCTCGATGGAAGAAGTTGGAAAAGTGAGTAAGCCGGGTGGGAGGGATCCTTGATTATGATCAGATAGAATAAATCATCCCAGTAAGGACTAGAAAATGTTTACAGTTGCCATCACTAAAACTTCATGTTAACTTCTGTTTACAGGGCTGAAGTGGAGCCACATTCAAATGACTACAGTCTGGGTCCAAGCATTGCCCTCTTGACACAACAGATGAGTGTTTAACCAGAAACCTTGACCTAGGCAGGTGTAGGACAGAATGCAATCGCTCACTATATTGTCGGTTCTTTTAGAGAACGTAGCTTTTCCCAACCAAATTCTGTTCCATGGTTCAGCCCCAGGTGGTATTGATAAAGCTGAGGTTTTATTAGCTGAATTCGCACAGCAAACTTTTAAAACATGTCTCAATCATTATTATCCTCCAGTTCGGATCTCTTGCTTATCCCCCATTCTAATCACAACACCTTTGGCAGCTGCCTAGGTCCTAGGCTCTGGGTTTTCCTCGATCCCAAAACCACTTCACCTCTTTACCTCTCTCTCCACCTTTTTAAAAAATAAATTTAAAGTACCCAATTCATTTTTCCAATTAAGGGGCAATTTAGCGTGGCCAATTCACCTACGCTGCACATCTTTGGGTTGTGGGGGCAAAACCCACACAAACACGGGTAGAATGTGCAAACTCCACACGGATAGTGACCCAGAGCCGGGATCGAACCTGGGACCTCAGTGCCGAGAGGCTGCAGTGCTACCCACTGCACCACCGTGCTGTTCCTCTGTCTGTCCACCCTTAAGCCACTCCTTAAAATCTATACCGCTTTTCCCATTTTGGTCACCTATCCTCATATCTCTTTACGTGGCTCAAACAAAAATTAACCATTCTGTCCCTCGGGGGTATTCTGTGTGTGCCTTTATTTGTTCTGGTGCTCCAATGGGTCAGAGTTTTACAGGGTGGAATGGCAGAAAGTCAGGGTCAAACCCGCCTCAGCTGGACATGGAAGCTTTGGTTGAACTTGATGTTCTTCAGCCAATTAATTGCCTGTGGCCGGGGGCTCTGAGCTATTAAGAGATGAGGTCCCACTCTAAGAGACAATTTCCCACCCCCAAGATCAGCCTGTCAGTTAGAGGATTAGCAGCATCTCTGCAAGCAGTGGTTAATACTGAGCCTGCAGCCAACCAGGACCAATGAAGATGGAAGATGGCCTGAAATGGAGATGAGTTAAATCAGGCTCTCCAGAGCCAATCAAGCAAGGGTACCAGGAGGAGGGTGTGGTGGATTTTGGAATAATTCAACAGGGGTGGCCCTTACTGCTGAGGTGGGTGGGGGGGGGGGGGGGGGGGGAGTCATCTCCCATGCACATCAGGGTGCCAATTGGAGCCCTTTCCCCCTCTACCTGAGGCTGCAAAGAAGCACCCACAGTTTACCTTGTTGTCCCCCTACTTTGTAATATATTCACTGCCGCAGGTAAAATACCAACTGTGGTGGGATGGGGCCCTTAAGTGGCCCTTAATTTGCGCAAGGGTGGGAGGGCTGACTGCCACTTCAGGCATTCCCCTGGTTAAAAAGCCAACAGTGATGGGATGGTGATGGTCATGCCACTCAACCTGATTTTACACCTTGGCACCCTGCAGATTCCTGGTCTCGCAATGATATGCCTGTAAATATGGCACGGTTGGTGGAACCTTTGTTCGGAGGAGATTGCAGAAGGTAATGAAGGACACCCTCAAGCATCTCTGGGCCTTGAAGGCTCCAACTGCGCCGTCTTGACATGGGCAGCAGCAGTCTGGGCTAGCTGGCTGACAAGCAACAGCAGGAGCACTGGAAGAATGACAGTGATGGATGAACAAATACTGCCATCTTGAGAGAGAGGTTACTGAACCTTACCTGGGGCAACTCCTCTGGGAGCCTGTTGGAGGACAGGTCGCTGGGCTGCTGTGTGAGCTGAATTCCAACCCCACTTTGAGCTCTGCTATCCTTTAAGAGCTGGAGGCTAGCTTATACAGGCGAGCTTCACTTGCAGGTTGCAGGCCCCGTGTTGAGTTTGCAGCCAGCCAGTAGGGTGAGTTAGCTCCATACTCAACCAAGGAAATAAGGATGTAGTGCAAAGTTAGCCTGCTGCCTGGCTCAATAGGATTGGATGCAGACATCGTGACCCATGCACCTGAAAAAGGGCGCAGACAAATTTTTAGCCTGTAAAAGGATTCCACGGTTCCTCATCTTTTACTCTCTCGGTATCCTTTCAGAACAACAATCATCTGGTGCATGTTAAACTGGTAGGAATAGTGGCAACTGGGTGGTGGTAGTGAGTCCAGGCAGCTTAACGTTGGGTTGAAACTTGAAGTTGATTTCTCCTCCTGTGATATTAAATAAATGTGACTAAAATTGCTCCAGGTGCCTTAAACTGAGTGCTGGTGTTATATTAAAGGCCAGACAGTGTAGTATCGGTTACAGGTTTAGGAGCAATGCGAGCAGACAGTTGTAGTGCTCACTCACATTAAAATGAAAAAGACTTTGGACTCACCCAAACACAAGCCGTTGAATGCTGATGAAATCTTTGCTGCTGGAGAAGAACTAATGGGCAAGTGACCATTTCCAGCCAATAGAAATGTAGGTCGGGAATTGGCGACCGCATTAGACGCGGGCACAAATCCATTAATGGCCACTAAATCTCGCCCAGAGGCGGAAAATGGGCTTTGCGCAGCTGGGATGTTCGTTAGCTAAACCTCTGGAGTGGCTGTCCAGGAGTCTTAAGTGTAGATGCATGACAGCAATGAGATCTCGGAATGATGCCGCCTGATTAAGTAGCGTGCCTATTTACTTTGCCTATCCCTGAAACAAAGAAGAACAAAGATAATAATGATATAATGATCTTTATTGTCATAAGTAGGCTTACATTAACACTGCAATGAAGTTACTGTGAAAATCCCCTGATCGCCACAGTCCGGCGCTTGTTCGACGACACAGAGGGAGACGTCAGAATGTCCAAATTACAGTACGCCTTTCAGGACTAGTGGGAGGAAACCGGCGCATCCGGAGGAAACCCACGCAGACACGGGAAGAACGTGCTGACTCCGCACAGTGACCCAGCCAGGAATCGAACCTGGGACTCTGGCACTGTGAAGCAACAGTGCGAACCACTGTGCTACCAAGCTGCCTCAAAGAAAAGTACAGCACAGGAACAGGCCCTTTAGTCCTCCAAGCTTGCACCCTAATCATGATGCCCGAACTAAAATAAAAAACCTTCTGCCCTTACTCTGTCTGTATCCCTCTATTTCCTCCTATTCATGGATCCATCTAGATGCCTCTTAAATGTTGCTAATGTACCTGCTTCTAAAACATCATCTGGCAGCATGTTGCAGGCACCCACCAATCTCTGTGTGAAAGACGAACTCCACACATCTCCCTTAAACTTTCCCCCTCTCACCGTGAACCTGTGCCCCCTTACAACTTACACTTCCATCCTTGGAAAAAGCTTCTGACTATCCACCCTGTCTCTGCCTTGCAAAATGTTGTCGACCTCAATCAGGTCTCCCCTCAGCCTCCATCTTTCCAGTGAAAACAGTCCTAGTTTATTTAACATCTCCTCATAGCCAACACCCTCGAGACCAGGCAACGTCCTGGTGAACTTCCTTTGCACTCTCTCCAAAGCTTCCACATTCTTCTGATAATGTGGTGACCGGAGCTGCACGAAATACTCCAGATGCAGCCTAACCGAGGTTTGAGGAGTTGCAACTTGATTTCTCAACTCCTGTACTCAGTGCCCTGGCTGATGAATGCAAGTATGCCACATGTTTTCTTAATTATCTTACCTTCATTGCCACTTTTAGGGAACTGTGGACCTGCACGCCCAGATCCCTCTGTATGTTAATGCTCTGAAGGGTTCTGCCATTTGCAGTCTAATTTATACCCAGATTTGATTCTCCAAAATGCACCACCTGGCATTTATCTGGATTAAATTCCATCAGCCATTCTGTGGCCAAGTCTCCAATCTACATCCTGTTGTATCCTCTGACAACCCTCGGCACTATCAGCAACTCCACCAATCTTCGTGTTATCCGCAAACTTACTTAACAAATCATAGAACATAGAACATTACAGCGCAGTTCGGGCCCTTCGGCCCTCGATGTTGCGCCGACCCGTGAAACCATCTGAAGCCTATCTGACCTACACTATTCCATTTTCATCCATATGTCTATCCAGTGACCACTTAAATGCCCTTAAATTTGGAGTCTACTACTGTTGCAGGCAGGGCGTTCCACACCCCTACTACTCTCTGAGTAAAGAAACTGCCTCTGACATCTATCCTATATCTACCACCCCTCAATTTAAAGCTATGTCCCCTCGTGTTGGTCATCACCATCCAAGGAAAAAGACTCTCACTGTCCACCCTATCTAACCCTCTGACTATCTTATATGTCTCTATTAAGTCACCTCTCAGCTTTCTTCGCTCTAACGAAAACAACCTCAAGTCCCTGAGCCTTTCCTCGTAAGACCTTCCCTCCATACCAGGCAACATCCTAGTAAATCTCCTCTGAACCCTTTCCAAAGCTTCCACATCCTTCCTATAATGTGGTGACCAGAACTGCACGCAGTACTCCAGGTGCGGCTGCACCAGAGTTTTGTACAGCTGCAGCATGACCTCGTGGCTCCGAAACTCAATCCCCCTACTGATAAAGGCTAGCACACCATATGCCTTCTTAACAGCCCTATTAACCTGGGTGGCAACTTTCAGGGATTTATGTACCTGGATGCCGAGATCTCTCTGTTCATCTACACTACCAAGAATCTTGCCATTAGCCCAGTACTCTGCATTCCTATTACTCCTTCCAAAGTGAACCACCTCACACTTTTCCGCATTAAACTCCATCTGCCACCTCTCAGCCCAGCTCTGCAGCTTATCTATGTCCCTCTGTATCCTATAACATCCTTCAGCACTATCCACAACTCCACCGACCTTCGTGTCATCTGCAAATTTACTAACCCATCCTTCTACACCCTCTTCCAGGTAATTTATAAAAATGACAAACAGCAGTGGCCCCAAAACAGATCCTTGCGGTAATCACCCACATTTTCCTGTAGATCATTTATACACACTACAAACAACAGAGGTTCCAGTACTGATCCACGAGGAACACCACTAGCCTAATCCAGGTCGAAATGAATACAATCCAAAGCCCTTGCAAGAGGGCTGTGAGGTCAGGGGTGCACTTATGGGTGAATGCCTGCAGAATGCCACACAGGTCACCCATGGAACCCTGGAATGACCCCATTGCATAAAGGTTGAAGGCGGCCATGAGCTTCATGACCACAGGGAATGAGTGACCTCTCCTCTTCATGGCACCCAGGCTGTTAGTTTGTGGCACAGGCAGTGCAGTCACACCGGTGGAGTGAAGTGTCCTGTGGCACAGGTTGTCCGACAGCTCCATGAAGGACACGGCTGTACAGCTGGGGCAGTCTGGTTCGTAAACCTGCCCTGCTGCCCCCTGGTTTCCTGCCATTAGGTCTTCCCTTGTGCCGCGGCGTATGGCTTCTGTAGTCTGTACTCCTCCAGCGCTGTAATAGGAAGGAGAGCCAATTTCACTGGCTCCATACCGATATCGCTCAGTTAGCTGCGAGGGATGAGAGAGAGAGAGAGACAGTCAGGTTAGTGTCACAGCCGGATAACATAGTACCTATCCTGACCCATTGGCCTCCCAGACCTGGGAGCAGCCAGTCCCGCACCTTATCCCACAGTTACCATTCACTCACAGCTCAGGTGCCTTCCCATCTCCATTGCATGACAGGCCCGGCCTAGGCCCTCACCAGTCAAAGTCGCCTTTGACCTCCCATCTGCTTCTCCGAGGACACGCCTTCATTCAATGATCAATCACTTGATGTACATCAGCTGTTGAATCTGCTTCAACGGGCAGCACGGTGGCGCAGTGGATAGAACTGCTGCCTCACGGCGCCGAGGTCCCAGGTTCGATCCCCGCTCTGGGTCACTGTCTGTGTGGAGTTTGCACATTCTCCCCGTGTTTGCGTGGGTTTCGCCCCCACAACCCAAAGATGTGCAGGGTAGGTGGATTGGCCACGCTAAATTGCATCCTTAATTGGAAAATATTAATTGGGCACTCTAAAAAAAAATTTTTTTTAAACCTGCTTAGTGATATTTTTATTTTTGGAGATATATTTGAGTTACTCGCAGTCCCAAGTCAAGGTTGTTTTGATGTTGATGAAAGCTCAGACTATGAATCATTTGTGTAATTTTTTTGTCTATTGGTGCCATGTTCAATTTAATTTAATTTGCTGGGTAGTATTGAGGTCACTCATGTTACCTCCACACAGTTTTGATTTGAAGGAGGATAACACCCACATTTACTGAGCAGAGGATGCGACCAAATGTGTTATCTGTCTGCAGGTGATTGGTAGAATGTAGGACACTGGAAGCCTTTTCTTGTGGACACTGAGTGAAACTAAGTTGAGCAATTTCAAATCGGCTCCCAATGGCCGGATTTTTGACGGGGGTGGGAATCACGCCGTACCGGTTGGGGGGCCCCCCGGCGATCCTCTGGCCCGCGATGGTGCGAGTGGCCGCCCGTTTGCGGCGGATCCTGCCGGCGTAAAATACACCAGGTCCGTACCGGTGGGGCCTGGCTCTGCGGGCGGCCTGTGAAGTCCTCAGGGGACGCGGGGGGATCTGGGCCCCTACGGTTGCCTGGCCTGCGATCGGGGCCCACCGCTTCGCGGGTCTGTGCCGTGGGGGTACTCTTTCCCTCCGTGCCGGCCGGTGTAACAGTCCGCCATGGCCAGTGCGGAGAAGAACCCTCCCTGCGCATGCGCTGGGATGACGGCAGCACATGCTGGGCGCTCCTGCGCATGCGCCAGCTTGCACCGGCCGGCGGACGTCCTTTGGCGGCGGTTGGCACGGCGCCAAGCCCTTCTGCGCCGGCTGGCGCGGCACCAACACCACCGGTGCCGGCCTAGCCCCTGAAGGTGCAGAGGATTCCGCACCTTCTTGGCGGCACAACGCCGGAGTGGTTCACGCCACTCCTCGGCGCCAGTACGGCCGACCCCGCCGGATGGGGAGAATCCCGCCCCACATCTTTCAGGACTTGTGGGAGAAACCGGAGCACCTGCAGGAAACCCACGCAGACACGAGGAGAACGTTACAGACTCCGCACAGACAGTGACCCATCTGGGAATCGAACCTGGGACCCTGGAGCTGTGAAGCCACAGTGCTAACAACTGTGCTACTGTGCTGCCCCACAGCACAATGGTTAATCTGCCACTGTTTCACTGTTTCATTTTAGTTGGAAGACGCTAGAGTCTGTGCGCAACTAGATGCTGGAACAAGGGTCGGAGTTCCTGTGAACCGTTGATAAAATACATTGTTGGGCTCGTGCAAACTGAGTTGGAACTCACCCGAGTGCACTTTTAAAAAACCAATTTTGAGTACCCAAATCCTTTTTTCCAATTAAGGGGCAATTTAGTCTAGTCAATTGACCTACACTGCACATTTTTGGGTTGTGGGGGTGAGACCCACGCAGACATAGGGAGAATGCGCAAACTCCGCACGATCACCTGAGTGTACTTGATCCACTATTGATTGCAGAAAATTGATAGTTCCACTCCAAGTATCGATATTCTGCAAATTGACAATGTTGCCTTTGACTTCACTGTTCATTAACAGGAAATACCCTTGTTTGTTGCATATTATACAGACACGGCATGGTATTTGTTTTCAACTGAAAGGTCTTAGTCATCCGTCCCAAGACTTAAGGAATGCATTACCTCCCTTCATTCCTTTAAGATATAGACCGGAAATTGATTAAAAAACAAATAACCAGTGTTGTTGCTGTCAAAATAAGGTACCTAATTCAGTTCTCCAGTAATGTATTTGCTACTCAAATGGTTGAGTGTAACTGCAACACCGAAGAAGCTTGGCATTGTCCAGTGTTGTAAAATCAGCTGAATATAAAAATTGGTATAATGTTTAAACAGGCAGTCAATCCTCAACCTTTTTCTGCCTGCAATAAAAATGAATCCCTGGAATGAAGAGTAACTTGATTTGGTACTTCTCAAAAACATGATATCATTATCTTTCCCGTACATTCCCGTACCAGCCTCCCCGGACAGGCGCCGGAATGTGGCGACTAGGGGCTTTTCACTAACTTCATTGAAGCCTACTCGTAACAATGAGCGATTTTCATTTTCTTGTTTCTCGTTATCAAACTGATATTTGATTTGATAAATAATGAATAAAGTCATCCGCAGATCCATTGGTTTGTAAGTTGGCCTGGTGAAGACCTGCTCCTCTACATCTCGGACCCTCAAAGCAGCATGGAAAGCATCATGAAGCTCCTGAGAGAGTGTGGAGCTTTCTTGGGCAACAAACACGCCCTGAGCAACATAGGAGGGGGAGGGGCAAAGCTGGAGGGACTACCATTTATACTCGCCCAAAGCAAATTCCGCTACCTGGGGATCCAGATCTCTCACGATCCACAAATGGAACCTGACCAGTCCGGCGGAGGAAGCAAAAAAAGGACCTGTAGAGATGGGATGCACTCCCACTCTCCCTGGTGGGGAGGGTACAGACAAGCAAGATGAACGTATTTTCCTGTTCAGATCCATACCGACCTACATCTTTTCTTAACACAATAGATAAAATAATTATGCCGTTTTTGTGTGTGTGTGTTGGGAGGGGAGAGGGAGGGGGTGCAGAAAATACAAGGTTCCCCCAAAAAGTCCTACAGAGAAGAAACATGGGGGTCTGGCCCTCCCAAACCTACAGTACTACCACTGGGCAGCCACGGCGGAAAGAGTGAGGGGTGGGTGAAGCACCAGACAGAATGGGTGAGGGTGGAAGAGAGCTCCTGTACAGGGACTACCCTCCGGGTCCTTGCCATGATAGTGTTATCATCCCCACCTGCAAAACACTCAACAAATCCAGTGGTGTAAGCCACCCTACGACCCTGGAACCAGATGAGGCAGCACTTCAGCTTGGCCAAGATGTCCACGATGGTCTCCATCGGCAGCAACCACAAGTTCGCACCAGCCATGCTAGCTGCCACCTTTAAGAGGCGGAGACAGTGTAGCCACCTGGGTTGGCCACTTCCCGACTTTAAAATGGAGGTCCGCTATTATGCCTGTGTATTAGAACTTGCAGAAACCCAGACAGCACTGAAACTAACAACCATCTACATATTGATGAGCAATCCCCGGGAACAATTGGAAACATTTAAGATAATCGAGGCCAAGCCAGACTCCTCGGCACCAGCGGGAGCCAAGACAAAGGAAGGCCAACGGACATAGGAACCGGCCAGCGATCAGGGAACAGTTCCAGTATTGGGGAAATCATATCAATTGATTGGAACATGGTCCAATCAATTGGAACCAGGTACGGGGTCCACCAAAAGGGCGGGAAGCCTCTGGGGACTATAAAATATAGTCCCCAAGTTCAGTTCGATCTTCTTGACAGGGTCTCTCAGCAGCTCGAAACAACCCTTGACCGTGACCTGCCTAGCAGCTGCACCAACCAAGTAAGTGTCCAGTCAATGCACGCTATGAGATAGGTGCTCCTAGCTACTAGTCCATACCAGCTTTGAAGCCTGCAGCCTCAGAATCAAACGAAAGGCCATTTGTTCCCCTGATCTGGTGGGCCAGTTTCCAAAGCTAAGTGTTGGCCTTTTAGTGTTAGAGATAGTCTAGTGAGTAGTATTTTATGCATGAGTAGCAATTGACTGTGAATATAATACATGTGTTTTGATTTGAACCTTACTAACTGGTGTATTGAGTTATTGATCAGCACTTGAACTTGAACCTCGTGGTGGTATCATAAAGATACCTGGCGACTCTAGAGCAAGGTGATTAAACAGAGCAAATTAGGTAAAGCACAACGAGCAACAACAGGACGAGGGGAAGGCACTGACTGTTAGGGACTTTTACTTAGAGGACAGGCTAGCAACCTCAGAGGAACTGTCAGAGAGACTGCAGCTTCCTAACGGGAATGAACTCCGACACTACAGGTTAAGAACTTTCTCCGCAAGGAGAAAAGGAGACGACAGCATATCCATGGACCCAGAGAAACACAATGCTAGAGGAGCTACCGGATGTGGGTAACTGGGAGGGGGGAACTACGGGGACTTGTACGGATGACTATTAGAAAGGGCATGCGCGGGACATGACGGTGATGCAGTGGTTAGCATTGCTGCCTTGCAGCGCTGAGGACCCAGGTTCGGTCCCAGCCCTGGGTCACTGACTATATGGAGTTCGCACATTCTCCCCGTGTTTCCATGGGTTTCGCCCCACAACCCAAAGATGTGCAGAGTAGGTGGATTGGCCATGCCAAATTGCCCCTTATTTGGAAAATATTAATTGGTACTCATAGTTTATTTTTTAAAAAATGAAAGGGCATGCTCCCCACTGGATGAAACACGGGACAAATGGGAGGAAGAACTCAGGATAGAATAGGATGGGGTCTCTGGAGTACAGCACTGAACAGGGCCAACTCCACTTCCTCCTGCGGAAGGCTCAGCCTCATGCAATTGGAAGTGGAGTACAGAACTGACCTGACAAGAACCCGAATGAACAGGTTCTTCCTGGAGGTGGAGGACAAATGTGAACGGTACCAGGGAGACCTGGCCAACCGCACCCACATGTTCTGGACATATCCTGTTGGGTTCTGGACAGCCTTTTTCAAGGCAATTCCAAGCTTGTGGGGTGAGGGTGGAGCCCTGCCCGAGAGTGGCAGTCTTCGGGGTATTGGACCAGCCAGAATTATTCTTGGATAACGGGGCCGACGGCCTAGCCTATCCTTCCCTAATCGGAGAACCTGCCCTGTTGGCTTTCATCAGCTCCACCCACAGCTGCAGACTGGCTGGCAGACCTGTCAGAATTTCTCCATCTGGAGAAGATGAAATTCGCCGGCTAAGGGTCAGAGGAGGGCTTCCACAATGCATGGAGGCCATTCACCAACTTGTTCCAAGACCTGTGTGGTAGTCACCACTGTTGTATATATTACATACGAGATGTAATACGGTAAGGTTCCTGTATACAGGGTAGATCCCAGCCTGCTGGCTCTGCCCAGTAGGCGGAGTATAAATGTGTGGGCTCACCGAGCTGCAGCCATTTCGGCAGCAGCTGCAGGAGGCGACACATCCCTGCTTAATAAAGCCTTGATTACACTCTACACTCGTCTCGTCGTAATTGATAGTGCATCAATTTATTAAGCAGAGATTTTACAACGATGGAACTCCGCATCAAACCTGATCACCTGCAGCTGCACCCTGAAGCAGACAACGCCAATTCGGCCTTTGCACATTGGCTAGCTTGCTTTGAAGCCGACATCGGATCTGCGACAGAACCACCCTCAGAGGCACAGAAACTCCAGATCCTGTATACACGGCTGAGCTCCGATATCTTTCCCCTCATCCGGGATGCACCTACCTACACTGAGGCCATGGCGCTGCTGAAAGAGAACTACACCCCACAGACCAACAAACTCTACACCAGGCACCTCCTGTCCACACGGCATCAACTCCCCGGAGAGTCTGTGGAAGATTTCTGGTGTGCCCTGCATGCCCTGGCGAGGGACTGCGATTGCCAATCCGTTTCGGCCGTTGAACATTCCGAACTCCTAATAAGGGACGCTTTCGTTACGGGCACAGGGTCGGCGTACATCTGCCAGCATCTCTTAGAAGGGGCTACCCTCGACTCGCGGCGACCAAGAAACTCGTGATACACTAATGGTCACCTCCCGTAATGTACAAGCGTATGCCCCCGACCGCACAGCGCCCCCCTCCTGGACATCATGGACCCCACCAGCAAACACCCCCAATCTGGACCCCACCAGCGACCGCCCCCAGTCAACCCCAAGCCTGCGCTGCGCGGCAGCCAACCAACCCCAGGGGTCCAAGTGCTGCGGACAGACAAACCACCCCCGGCAATGCCGCCCGGCGTCGATTGCAGTCTGCAAGGCCTGCGGAAAGAAATGACATTTCGCTGCTGTGTACCAGGCCCGCATGATCGCTGCTGTAACCAGGCCCATTGTTCCTGCACCCCCCATGTGCGACCCATGGGCGCCGCCATTTTCAGCCCCGCAACCCACATGCGGCTCGTAGGCGCCACCACCTTCCTCGCCTAAGAAAACATGCTGCCTGTGGGTACCACCATCTTGCTTGCCTCAGGACACGTGCGGCCGGTGAGCACTGCCATCGTCCCCCCATCAGGCCTCGTGCGGCCCGTGGGTGCCGCCACCTTTAACGCTGCCCGCCACGTGTGCCCCCTGGGCGCTGCCATATTCCCTACCTCAGGACCCCTGTTCGTCAGGCACCTCTTCGGGCCGCTCATTGCCTGCAACCACCGCCGACCAGCCAGGGGCCTTCCAACACCAGCTACAGCTCGCCTCTATCACGATCAACCAGTCCCGGCCTCACAACCTTGCAAACGCGTCGACGACGGTAAAGGTCGATGGGCACAAGACATAATTTCTTCTTGACTCCGGGAGCACAGAGAGCTTCATCCACTCCGATACAGTAAGGTGCTGCTCCCTCGCGGTACACTCCATCTCACAACGAATCTCCCTGGCTTCCGGATCCCACTCCGTGGAGATCTGGGGGTACTGCACCACCACCCACACCATCCAGGGCATAGAGCTCAGCGACTTCTGGCTCTGCGTCCTCCCCAACCTCTGTGCTGCCTTGCTACTCGGCCTGGACTTCCAGTGCAACCTCCAAAGTCTCACTCTGAAATTCGGCGGGCCCATACCCCCCCTTACTGTATGCGGACTCACGACCCTTGAGGTCGACCCACCTTCTCTGTTTGCAAACCTCACCCCGGATTGCAAACCCATCGCCATCAGGAGCAGAAAGTACAGTGCCCAGGATAGGACCTTCATCAGGTCTGAGGTATAATGGCTGCTGCGGGAAGGCATCATCGAGGCCAGCAACAGTCCCTGGAGAGCCCAAGTGGTAGTTGTGAAAACTGGGGAGAAAAACAGGATGGTCGGTGACTACAGTCAGACCATCAATCGGTACATGCAGCTCGACGCATACCCCCTCCCACTCATATCTGATATGGTGAATCAGATTGCACAGTACCGAGTCTTCTCAACATTGGACATGAAATCTGCCTACCACCAGCTCCCCAACCGTAAGGCGGACCGCCCATATATTGCGGTTGAAGCGGACGGCCACCTTTATCACTTCCTTAGAGTTCTCTTGGTCTTCCAACGGGAGATGGACCGAATGGTTGACCGGTACGGATTGCGGGCCACCTTCCCGTACCTGGATAACGTCACGATATGCGGCCACGACCAGCAGGACCACGACGCTAACCTTTCCAAATTCCTCCACGCCGCCAAACACCTCAACCTAATGTACAACAAGGGGAAGTGCGTGTTCAGCACCAACCGCTTAGCCATCCTCGGCTATGTGGTGAAAACTGGATTTCTAGGGCCCAACCCCGATCGCATGCGCCCCCTCATGGAACTCCCCCTCCCCCACTGCCCCAAAGCCCTGAAACGATGCCTGGGGTTCTTCTCATACTACGCCCAGTGGGTCTCTAACTATGCGGACAAGGCCCACCCGCTCATACACTCCACAGTTTTCCTCCTGACGGCCGAGGATCACCAGGCATTCAACTGTATCAAAGCCGACATTGCCAAGGCCACGATGCATGCGGTCGACAAGATGCTCCCCTTCCAAGTCGAGAGCAATGCATCAGACGCCGCTCTGACCGCCACCCTCAACCAGGCAGGCAGGCCCATGGCATTTTTTTCACGCACCCTCCATGCCTCCGAAATCCGGCATTCCTCCGTCGAGAAGGAGGCCCAAGCCACGTAGAAGCTGTGCGGCATTGGAGGCATTACCTGGCCAGCAGGAGATTCGCTCTCCTCACTGACCAACGGTCGGTTGCCTTCATGTTCAATAACACACAGCGGGGCAAGATCAAAAATGATAAAATCTTGAGGCGGAGGATCGAGCTCTCCACCTGCAATTACGAGATTTTGTAAGCTCAACAAGCCAACAAATGCCCTATCCCGAGGCACATGTGCCAGCGCACAAGTGGACCGACTCCAGTCCCTACATGGCGCTTTCTGTTACTCAGGGGTCACCCGGTTCTTTCACTTCATAAAGGCCCGCAACCTGCCCTGCTCCATTGAGGAGGTCAGGGCTATCACCAGAGACTGCCAAGTCTGCGTCGAGTGCAAACCGCACTTCTACCGGCCAGACCGCGCGCATCTAGTGAAGGCCTTCCCCCCCCTTTGAATGCGTCAGCGTGGATTTCAAAGGGCCTCTCCCTTCCACCGACTGAAACACGAACTTCCTTAACGTGGTCAACGAATACTCCAGATTCCCCTTCGCCGTCCCATGCCCAAATATGACGTCTGCCACAGTCATCAAAGCACTCAACACCATCTTCGCCCTATTCGGTTTCCCCGCCTACATCCACAGCGAATGGGGATCCTCATTTCTGAGTGATGAGCTGCGTCAGTTCCTGCTCAGCAAAGGCATCGCCTCGCGCAGGACGACCAGCTACAACCCCCGGGGAAACGGGCAGGTGGAGAGGGAGAACAGGACGGTCAGGAAGGCCGTCCAGCTGGCCCTACGGTCTAAAGATCTCCCGGTCTTCCGCTGGCAGGAGGTCCTCCCCGATACCCTTGACTCCATCCGATTGCTACTTTGCACTGCGACTAAAGCATGTACGTCTCCTTGCCTTCCCCAGGAAGTCCACCTCCGGGATTTCGCTCCCAACGTAGCTGGCAGCTCCAGGACCCATTCTCCTCCACAAGCACGTGCAGCTGCACAAGGTGGACCCATTGGTCGAGAGGGTACAGCTACTCCATGAAAACCCGCAGTATGCCTACGTGGTGTACCCCGACGGCTGCCAAGACACTGTCCCCCTCAGGGACCTGCTGCCAGCTGGGTCCCCACACACCCCTGCCACCGGCGCCACCCTTCCTTCCCCCAGTGCACCTCACCACAGCCCCCGCTCCAGGACGATCTGTCCTCCCCTTGGTCCCACCCAGGATTGAAAATGAGGTTTACACACTCCCGGAGTCACTGGCGACCGAGCCGACGCCTGCATCGCCACCGGGACTGCGGTGTTCACAACGGAGCATCAAGGTGCCCGATCGGCTAAATTTGTGAACTTTCCCCAAAATGTTTACCTTAAAATGCCTGTAAATAGTTTTCCACCACCCCCGCTGGACTCCTTTTTAACAGGGGGTGAATGTGGTAGTCACCACTGTTGTATATATCACATACGAGATATAATACAGTAAGGCTCCTGTACTACAGGTACGGGGGTAGATCCGTGCCTGCTGAGCGGAGTATAAATGTGTGTGCTCACCAAGGTGCAGCCATTTCGGCAGCAGCTGCAGGAGGTGACACACCCCTGCTTAATAAAGCCTCGATTACTCTCTACTCTCGTCTCGTCGTAATTGATAGTGCATCAACCTGATAATGATAATTGACCATTGTATAATATGAGATGTAATTAAAATCTTCAAGCTACAAAAAGGGGGGCCGGGAGGGTAGGTACCAGCAGGGTAGCATTATGGATAGCACAATCGCTTCACAGCTCCAGGGTCCCAGGTTCGATTCCGGCTTGGGTCACTGTCTGTGCGGAGTCTGCACATCCTCCCCGTGTGTGCGTGGGTTTCCTCCGGGTGCTCCGGTTTCCTCCCACAGTCCAAAGATGTGCAGGTTAGGTGGATTGGCCATGATAAATTGCCCTTAGTGTCCAAAATTGCCCTTTGTGTTGGGTGGGGCTACTGGGTTATGGGATTATGGGGATAGGGTGGAGGTGTTGACCTTGGATAGGATGCTCTTTCCAAGAGCCGGTGCAGACTCGATGGGCCGAATGGCCTCCTTCCGCACTGTAAATTCTATGTAAATTCTCTGTACCAATGGAAATTTCTTGTATATTGCACCTGATGAACATACCCTGTCTGTTGTACAGTGTATAAAATGAAAAGCTGCAATAAAAACATTTTCACAAAAGAAACTTAGCCTGCTGAAATATGATTGATTCATATGTGATATTATGTTTGGGAGTGAAATATCATTTAGGGCTCTCTTAGTCTTATTGTGGTTTGCATCATTTCAATTATCAGACCAAGGAAACATACCACCGCATAAAAGCAAAGTTCTCTTGTATATTTTTCACTCATTTGTTCCACGTTAAAGGAACTCAAGTATTGATGTTGCATAGGTCAAATGAGGCAGATTAAGGAATGCCAGAGCTATATTACTGTTGGCACTCTATTATTACTTAGTTGGACATAGGTACATTGGGCACTGCTTAGTGATTCCTTGTGGGCAAAGGTACACTCACAGCTAAGCAATATGTGTATAACATGCAGAAGATAATGAATCATAATATTCTGGAACCCGTCATGTTGTCAAAATATTGGGCTTGATCCTACAGCTATGTCCGCAGGTTCTTCCTGGTCTTATGACCAGAACGTAGGCGCCGTCCCCGCACCAATCCTCTCCCCGGTGGGGGGCTAGCAGCCAGGCAGCGTAAAGCCCTCGATTTTACGTGTGGATACGGCCGCAGAATGGCTGGGTCTGTGGCCGCATATGTGCACGGCGGCAGCCTTGCTGTGCAACATGGTGCCGGCTGCCCGTGGACCCGGCCTGCCAAAACTGCACCCCTGTAACCAGCCTAGCCACCCTTGGACCACCCCCCAACAGTCCACCCAGCCCAGCTGATGTCCCCCCATGCCAATGGAATGGCTCTCCCCCCGACTGGCGGTTCTGGCCACAGTTCGCTGAAGTATGCTGTTTTTGAGGGGGCGGAGCATCGCAAAAACGGCGCTGCCCCCGATTCTTGTGTAAACATGGATTCTCCAGCGATCGCCAAACGCGATTTTGGCGTCGCCGATCACGGAATCCAGCCCATGGTGTTTGTCTTCATAAGCACTGTTTAGTTCTGGATGGGAAATGACCTTGTTTATAAACTTTCCAAAGTTTCGACAGCGAACTCCTCCTTTTTGCCACTAAAGAGTGAAGGTACTCGTCCAGTAACACAGTAAATGTAATTATTGCAGCGTTGCTGTAAAGCTGACTAACACATGTGGTTCACACACTGTGTTGCGTAATGTCCCTCCATTGACCAATTTTGATTCACTTATTTGCTGTAGGTAGCTGAAGAAATTCTCACAACTCAGAGCTTAAATGTGGTTTTTGCGGATGACTAGTGGTTAAGTGTTAATTGATTTCTGGAGGAAAAAAACATCCAGATTCTGATTACCTCATACCTGAGTCAGCGGACGTTTCCTTTCACACCCTTCAACATAAATTGCCGTGGGTTACTTCAGTACAATGGACTATTCTTTCTTGACAGGAGCTGATGGGCCTTTAGTTGTGGCATGCTATGTTATGCTTCAAGAGGCTCGAAGCAATGTTTAATCTACTGAAACAAAAACATTTCTCATGGTACGTGGCGGTTCTTAAAACTTTATAATCTCCAGACCATTAATGTAACAATGAGTGTTAGAGGTTAGTAAAGTTTTCCATTTGTATTGCTACGCTATGGCAACATGTAATGACTGGAACCATTTGCTGAGCATTTAATTGTCCACTCAGAATGAATCATTAAAGCAACAAATTGCAAAAAGAAACCGATACAAGTTATGGCTAATCTTTATTTACCCCTTTCTTTTTTGGTTCAACATAAACAATGTACTTTGGTTGCCAAATATTAAGAGTTCTCAGGAATTTGTCTCCACACAAAGATTGTAAGATTGTGTGAGGGATCTTGTGACTTTAGTGGGAGCGGCTCAGAGCTTAATGTGCTTCTCAGCAATGCATTGAATCACCCCCTCTAACCCCATTTGACGACGGTGCTCCACAGGAATAGCTGCTAATTCTGATAATTACTTTTCCCTTGATTTTTCTGCTCTCCTGAAAGTATAGTAAGTCTTCCTGGAAAGATGGTCCAGGTAGGGGTTTCTGATCCTTAGGTCATTGGGATGGTTCTGGAGGAAGAGACACCTGTACTAGATTGACAGGTTGTACTGAACCTGAAATAGGGGCTGGTTTAGCACAGGGCTAAATCGCTGGCTTTGAAAGCAGACCAAGGCAGGCCAGCAGCACGGTTCAATCCCCATACCAGCCTCCCCGAACAGGCGCCGGAATGTGGCGACTAGGGGCTTTTCACAGTAACTTCATTTGAAGCCTACTTGTGGCAATAAGCAATTTTCATTTTTTCATTTTCAACAGTGATTGGGCCTTTGCAAAGAAGGTCTGGAGAGAGATGCAGTGGTATTTGTCAAGGTTCATCCCAAGCAGCTCTGTGACACAGGACTCTGTGCTCTACGGACTGTTTCCAGGGACGCACACCAAGACAAACATCAACTGCTGCTGGAAGGTCATCAACTCGGTGAAAGACGCTCTTTGGTCTGCCCGTAACTTGCTGATCTTCCAGTGCAAAGAATTGTCCTCGACCGAGTGTTGTAGACTGGCAAATTTCAAGGTCCAGGACTACGTGCTGAGGGACGCATTCAAGCTTGGGGCAGCTGCCGCCAAGGCGCAATGGGGAAAGACCACTGTGTAAGGTCTTACTAGCAAATGTACACCGAGGGGTGGGTAACAGTGTAAAACCCCTCGGTCCGGGTCATTAATGTGTTGTTCCTCGTGTCTTAATAAAGCTCGTAGTCTCAAAGTTGGAGAAGATGCTTTATTGTGAATTTGTTCTGTCTTCAGAGCTTAACTTACGGCTACCTCAAATGCTGACTGCCTGTCCTGTGTCCTGCTCCCAGTTCTCCCTTCCGTGAAGCGTGTCCTCACTTCCTGTCCCTGTGTATTTATAGCTCTCCCGTGCTCCCTCTAGTGCTTGCTCAGTTGTATTGCATCTACTCAGATCTACAATCACCACATCCCCCTTTTTTTCTTTACATATTTTCTGTACATCGTTAAAGAAAATTGTACAAAACAGTTACTTATGATATGTGTATCTATACAAGTGATGGTGCTATTGCATATTTTACAAAGCCAATTTATATTTATGAGTCCACTCTTAATAAAAACATTTATGAGTCCAAACTTTTTTTATTATTTATTTTTTTTTTTAAATTTAGATTACCCAATTATTTTTTCCAATTAAGGGGCAATTTAGCGTGTCCAATCCACCTACACTGCACATTTTTGGGTTGTGGGGGCGAAACCCACGCAGACACGGGGAGAATGTGCAAACTCCACACGGACAGTGACCCAGAGCCGGGATCGAACCTGGGACCTCAGCGCCGTGAGGCGGTTGTGCTAACCACTAGGCCACCGTGCTGCCCTATGAGTCCAAACTTGATGAATTTGTTCACTGAGTTTTTTTCTTTTGTTGTTGTTGACATGGTGAATGTTGTCGGTGTTCTTGTTATTTTAAGTAACCAATGCGTCATCCCGAGGTGTTTGCATTGTCGAACCACTGATGTTGACTGACATGGACTTTTTTCTGTGCTTGTGGTATCGATTTATTATGTCATCTGCCTTGAAAGCTGGTGTGCTTGCTTGTTCTGGAGCAGATGTGAGTTTGTGCGATTCATTGTCATCCCATGGCATGTTTGTAGTCTTGTCATTGTTTTGCAGTGTGCTGTGGCATTGTCCTTCATGTGCAGAGTTGTACCATTTTGTACAAGTCGTTGTTTCATTGCTGTTGTTTCTGTCGTTCCTGTCTTTGTTGTTTTCGTTGCCGTTCTTGTTGCTGTTTTTGTCGTTTCTGTCTTTGTTGTTGTCGCTATCTTTGTTATGCTTCTTGTTGGTTTTGTTGTTCTTCTTGTAGTTTTTGTCGTTGTGCTTGTAGTTTTTGTTGGTGCTGTTGTTCTTGTTTCTGCAGCGCTTCTTGCGATTATTGTTGTTTTTATCGCACTTCATGTTGCTTTTGTTCTTGCTGTTGTTCTTGTTTCTGCTGTGCTTCTTGTGGCTTTTGCTTTTCTTGTTATGCTCAATGAGTGTCCCGTGTGGATAATTTGAGTCATTGTCACAGTTATTGGTGCGAGTGTCCTTTGTGGAATTTGTTACATTGAACGTTTCGTCTCAAGAATGGTGAGACTGGGGCAGCACGGTGGCCTAGTGGTTAGCACAACCGCCTCACGGCGCTGAGGTCCCAGGTTCGATCCCGGCTCTGGGTCACTGTCCTTGTGGAGTTTGCACATTCTCCCTGTGTCTGCGTGGGTTTCGCCCCCACAACCCAAAAATGTGCAGAGTAGGTGGATTGGCCATGCTAAATTGCCCCTTAATTGGAAAAAATAATTGGGTAATCTAAAATTAAAAAAAAAAAGAATGGTGAGAATGATCTGATGTTGCATTGATGCTGGTGACATCAGTCATTTGTGGTGGATTTGATTCGTCATCTTTGCTTTCTTGGTGCTCCTCTTCTGGAGTCAAATTCTTCACAATTTCATTTGACGCGGTCTCTCTGGACTCTTGGTGCTCCTCTTCCGGAGTCAAAATCTTCATGATTACATTTGACGCGGTCTCTCTGGGCTCTTGGTGCTCCTCTTCCGGAGTCAAAATCTTCATGATTACATTTGACGTGGTCTCTCTGGGCTCTTGGTGCTCCTCTTCCGGAGTCAAAATCTTCATGATTTCAATTGACGTGGTCTCTCTGGACTCTTGGCGCTCCTCTTCTGGAGTCAAAATCTGCATGGTTTCTATAGGCGTGATCTCACTGGACTCTTGGGTGGCCCGACTCTGTACTTCTGTACAGACAAGCTGAGAACTGTCAGTCTCGCTGTGATCCTGTACCTCCTGTATGTCGAGTGTGATCACCTTGTCACAGTTTTCGCATGCAGTGGGTAGATGTACATTGTCTTCTTCTTGATTATGTCAGCTTGGTAGACTGTCATAGTCTGCTTGCAGTTGCTCAGATACGGCGGGTTGACCTTCATGGTCTTGTTCATGCATGGTGTTCGCCAGGGAGTGTTTGCTTGTTTCCCTTTTGGAGTCTTTCATCACTCTCACTGTGGAGCCTGTCATCGCTCTCTCTATGGAGTCTTTCTGTGCTCTCTGTGTGGCGTTGTCTTTGTCTTGGGTATTGCTGTCATCTAATGTATCGGCGATCTGCCATGGCACCATGGTGTTGGATTCATCTACCACGAGTAGATTCGTGTTGAGCTTTGCGACCGTGTCGCTGATGCTGTGATCAGCATATCCGAATAACTCAGCCATGTCTGAGTAGTATTCTTCGAAAACCAAATCATCTTGGTTGGATTCATCTACCACGAGTAGATTCGTGTTGAGCTTTGCGACCGTGTCGCTGATGCTGTGATCAGCATATCCGAATAACTGAGCCATGTCTGAGTAGTAATCTTCGAAAACCAAATCAACTTTTTTTGTTTTGGATTTCTTTTTGTTCTTTTCACTTTGGGTGGTACAGATTGCTTTTTCCAGGGTGTTGTGCGAGTTGTTTTCAACTGCTGGTTTAAGCTCAGGCGTTTTTTTGTCTTCTGAGGCAAGAAAGATTGGTTTTACTGCTTTAAGTATCTTGTTTTCAATTTTCGGGCATTTCCCTTTTAAGTAGGCATGGTCCGGATGCTCAGACGTCATGACGCCCGTGACGTCATGCGTAGGAATCAATTGCGCATGCGCAAATCGGCCTTCCTTTACTGTGCGGTTTTGTGTCCACTGCGCATGCGCGGCTTGCGCATGCGCATAACGATCCGCGACCAAAACGTTTTGAGACTGCACATGTGCGGCTTGCGCATGCGCATAACGACGAGCAACAAGAACTTTTTTAAACTGTGCATGCGCGGCTGGCGCATGCGCAGAACGATAGACGGGTGATTGTAACTGCACATGCGCGGCTTCTGTTTCCTGCGCATGCGCAGACGCAGATTTTAGTTCTTTGTCTGCCAGAGACTGTAAAATGTGCTCCGACGCCATTTTATCGCGGATTTCAGCGTTTTTTCTTTCTGTAAGTTGTAAGTTACCTTTTCCTTTCGATCTGTACTGGATTTCAGCATTTTGGCTTTGTGAAAAATTCAAGTTATTTCTTCTTTTTGATCTGTACTTTTCGCTCGTGATTTCTTGACTGAACCCTTTCTGTTTGTAGAGTTTTGCATCACTCAGTCTCTGCGCAGTTTGGCCTCTGAGCGTACCGTGCTGTTCAAATTCCATACAGTACTCTTCAAATTTTTTTAGTATTATTTGTAAGTTGTTGCTGTCTTCATCTTTTGAGTATTTAAATCCATTATATACTTTCCTAGCTTCATGTCCTGCGATGAGCATTGCAATTTTAATTTCGTCTGAGGCTGCTGCTACATCATTTGCTATGATATAAAAATCGAACATTTGTTTAAACATTTTCCAGACATTTCTTACATTGCCAGTCGTGTCCAGCTGAGGTGGGTATCCAAGCCACATCCTCCAATCAGCGATGTCTTCCCAAGTCGAATGTCCAGTAGGAGATTTCCATGCCATTTTGTTCTTTCTGTGTCTGCAGCTGAGTTGTCCTGTAGTAAGCGTCTGAAGCAACTCCTGGTACTATGTGTTGTTCCTCATGTCTTAATAAAGCTCGTAGTCTCAATGTTGGAGAAGATGCTTTATTGTGAATTTGTTCTGTCTTCGGAGCTTAACTTATGGCTACCTCACATGCTGCCTGCCTGTCCTGTGTCCTGCTCCCAGTTCTGCCTTCCGTGAAGTGTGTCCTCACTTCCTGTCCCGGTGTATTTATAGCTCTCCCGTGCTCCCTCTAGTGCTTGCTCAGTTGTATTGCATCTACTCAGATCTACAATCACCACAATTAACACTCCAATGTTTAAAAGAAACATGACAATGTAAATATCTAAGAAAGAATTGAAACGTAAAGAGTGATATGTGTGTAATGTCATCCCAATTGAATGGAAGAATGTCAAGGGAATATGTAACTTTGATGGAAATGTACAGTCAAGACAATTCAAAATGTTCTGTAATGTTTATTATAGATTTTATGAATAAAGTATATTTTTTGGAAAACAAAGTGATTGGACCAGTGTTCTGACTGAGAATATAACTAGCACTGTTTAGCAAGGGAAATGGATCAGGAAAACAGTAGAAAGGAACATCAATGAAATCAGAAGATTGAGAGATATAAACAGTAGTAGGCAGAGTGCATGGCCTGTGTGTACCAAACACACCGATGGCCCTGACCTGAATTGCAACTAGTCACATGTTAGAGGCCATTTTACCATGGGAGCAACCCTGACTAAATCCAACCCTGTCTTCATTCAGCATTCCATCAAAAAGAATGGGACTGTGGGGCCTAATATAACTGCTTACAGTTCCTGAGCATTTAACAGCCACATGTTCACCTTGTCCAATAAAAGTAACTCGATTACAATCTGGAATGGAAACCGTTGCTGAGCTTTATCCTTGTCTGTTCTGGGAGCCCTGAGGACAAGTGTACTGCTCTGTCCTAACCCAATCAATAGAACAACAAGAGTTACAATACTCAACCTGTCCATGCCAGTGTGCATCCTCCAACAAGCATTGGCCTTAATCCCATGAAACTGCCATTTACCCATATCCTTATCCCCTTTTCCATTCAGCACCTACTCAACCTACCTTACTGGTCTCTGCTTCAATCACTAGCTCCAGTAATGTATTTCACAACCTCAGCATCCCTCTAAAAAGGTAAGTTAGTCCTGTTATATTTCTTAAATTTAAGCTCATATCCTTGACCCCTCAAGCCTTTCGATTACTGGAAACAATTTGTTTCTATCTAATCTCTACCGTGTCCATGTAATTTTGAACCCCTATCAAATGTTAATTGCTTTTGTTCGAACAAAATGCTTCATTAAAAAAAAAACATGTTTCCTCCCATTTACCAGTAATCTCAGGATTTCTCCCAGTGCCATGTGCATGCAGGTATAGGAACAGGAAGCTAGTAAGTCTTCCTGGATAGATGGTCCAGGAGGGAGTTTCTGACCCTTAGGACATTGGGATGGTTCTGGAGGAAGAGACACCGTACCAGATTGACAGGTTGTACCTGAATAGTGATTGGACCAGTGTTCTGACTGAGAGTTTAACCAGTACTGTTGAGGAGGATGAAAACTAATTTAGCAAGGGAAATGGAACAGGAAAACAGTAGAAAGGAACACAAATAAAATCAGAAGATTGAGAGATATAAGCAGTCGTAAAATTATAAATCTCCTAAATTTTGAGACTAATTTGAGGAAAATAGGGAGAGTGATAATGGAGTTATTAAATCGTATGCATATCAATATCTGTAGTGTAGCTCATTAGGTTGGTGGGCTGCAGGCAAAAGATGCCATCTGGGATTATGACATGGTTGGATTAACAGGGGCATTGCTCAATTAAGGCCAGGAATCAGATCTGGAACAGAGTGGCTCCATGGAAACTAAACTGAGCAATGATGAGCAGCTTGTTGCTGTGTAAATGCCATTTGATAATGCTGTTGATGACTCTTTCCATCACTCTGCTGATCGGGCGGCATGTTAGTACAGTGGTTAGCACTGTTGCTTCATATCGCCAGTGTCCCGGGTTTGATTCCCGGATTGGGTCAATGTCTGTGTGGAGTCTGCACATTCTCCTCGTGTCTGCGTGGGTTTCCTCCGGGTGCTCCGATTTCATCCCGAAAGACATGGGGTTGAATTCTCCAAAAATGGGACATATCCCCACACCGGTGTAAAAACGGTGGAGTTTTACTCCAAAGATTCCGATAAAAAAGTTGGCCTAATTCAATCCCCTGCAGGGGGCTAGCGAGGACCCGGAGTAAATCTCGCACCTTTAGCTGTGGATACGGGCCCCTGCACATCCGGTTCGGAGTCCGCAAATGCAAACGACGGCGGCCTCCAGCGGCTGCGCCGAGCTCCATGGCGGACTCGGACCGCGGAGGCATTCAGAAAAATGAGACCCCCCCCCCCCAACCCCCCGATCGGCTGTGCGACAGAGCATCTAACCCCGCAGATCTAATCCCTGGCCGCCTATAAGGGCCCCCTCCCCCCCGGTCTCCGATCCGTCTGCCCCCCGACCGGAGCAGCCGTGGACTGAGTCCGCAGCCGTCACACCAGCATCCCGACCGGCAATAGGTGGTTAGTTCCACACCATTGGGAACTCGGCCGGTCGGGAGCGGAGGATTGCTGGGCGGGTCTCTGGTCCTTGGCAGCATGGCGTACTCCGTGGTCACGCCGGTTTTCAGGTCCTGGAGAATCGTCAAACCGGCTCCGGGCCCGATGACGCAGTGAAAGTAGATTATCCCCCCCCCCCCCCCCGATGGCTGTGATTTTGGCGCGGGGCTGCGGAGAATCCAGCCCATGATTGTTAGGTGAGTTGGACATTCTGAATTCTCCTCAGTGTCCCTCAGGCACCGGACTGTGGTGACTAGGGGATTTTCACAGTAACTTCATTGCAGTGTAAGCCTACTTGTGACATTAATAAAGATTATTATCATTGAGAGTAGACCGATGGGTTAATTAGCCAGGTTGGATTTTCCTGCTTTTGAAGTCACAAGGAGGTTTGCTAATGTTATACCATTATAAAAGGCAGTGTGGCATAAACTAGAAAACTACAGGCCAGTCAACCTAAGTAGTGGGAATTTATTGGAAACTACTCTCCGGGTGCAGTAAACTTTCATTTGGAACGGCATGGGTTAATCAAGAAAATTCGGCATGGAATTAATTGTTGAAGGAAAATCATGTCTGAATAACTTGGTTGACTCCTTTGATGAATCATAGAGGTTTGAATAAGATAATGTGGATGGTACTTGATTAAGTGCCACACAAAAGACTTGTTATAAAAGTGAAAGGCCTTAAGGTTAATGGGAAAGTAACTGTTTGGATACAGAATTAGTCCAATAACAGTAGGCAGAAGATATTGTTTGAAGGTGGATGTTTCTCAGGCAGGGCAGTGACAGTGGTACTGGCAAAGGTCAGTCTTTTACTCTTTTTTAATTTTTGGAAGCAATTAAGGTGAAGAAGGCAGCATTGATAAAGTTTGCATGTGATACAAAGCTTGGCAATATCATAGGAATAGAGCAACAATAGTAAACACACATATATTCAAACACTGAACAACTGAACATTACGGGCGCGATTGTACGTCCATGCTGCACCTGAAAAGCAGCTCGCCGTGGCACAGGGTGACCAATAGAAGCCGGGAGACCCCCACTGCCGGGGTCTACATGGTTTGCAATGCCTCACAAGATCTAATGCGATGCTGCGATGTAAATCCCACCCATTTGTGGGCAGGATCTCTATTTAGCAAATCTGCACATTAGAGCGAGACAGCTAGTGGGGGTGGTTCAAGAATGTGAGCCATCAAGGCAGTGAATAATAATAACATTTAATTAAATGACAAGTACATACGTAACAAGTGATAATTACCCCCAACTACCTGTGCCAATCTTCACCCATAGCAACGCTGCGCCACAACAAAACCTTGCAAACCCTCTCACTATGTCCAAATGCACATCAGAGGTGGAGATGACCTGCTGCCTTCCACACACTGTTGCTTCAGATGCCCAACACTAACATCTTCTGGAGGGCTGGGACCTGGAGGGCCCCGACCTACTTTAGGATGGCACTGGTGTTGTCGTGCCACCCTATTCTGCCACTCTGCCTGAGTTACGTAGGTGTCAGGAAAGGGGGATTCAGATTAGCTGGCCTTTCCCTGGGTCTCCTGGATGGAAGGCCGCAGGATGTGCTCCAGTTGATCCTCCTCCCTCCGGATGCTTGTGGGCCCCTGGATTTGTCCATGGGATGGAATAGCAGCTGGTGTGAGTGCCACAAGCCTCAACATCATCTGTCGCTGCCTGTTATGGAGGCCCACCATGGTTCTCACCATGCAGTTGCACCACTCAGCTATGGTCCTCAGGGACTGAGCCATGGTTTGGAGTTCTCCCATCATGCATCTGACCTCTTGCATCAGGCTTGCCACTGCAGATGCCTCCCTTGCACTGTTGGCCTGAGTGCCACACATTACCAGCAATATATCCTGCAACAGGAGGATTTAGGATTCCTCCATTCGGCCTCGCAGTCGCAGCAATTTTGCTGACATCCCCTCCTTGTATTTCTGACTCTGCCTTTGCATCTCCATCAGCTGAGGCATGGCACCTGGCTAGATACAGCTGAATCCGGGGGATGCAGCAGACTTCCGACTGTCTGGTCCCGGCGACGTTCCTGTTCCACCTGATGTGTAACAGAAAATTTGTGGTGCTCGCCAGATAGTGACCCAGAAGCTTTTCTGCTATGTTCTCTCACCCAATTGTGTGTCTGTGATGATGCAGGTAATAGCTGTGATACATCTGTGATTCCTCCGCCGAGTTCTCCTCCGACGTATGGTCAAGGGTTAGCAGTGGAACACTGCTGGTAGATGGGCCTGCAAGGCAAGGGACATGGTTTTAGCACATGGCCTAGTCAAGGGTTTGGATTGCACAAATCTCACCTGAGACTGATCATCTGGATGAAGGTGCAGTGACTCCTTACTTTTCTGTTGCAGGCCCACTTTGCTCTCAGTGCAGACCCACTCCTGCTCCTCCTCTGCAATCTCTAAGCTTCTCTTCTGGAGTCAGGATCTTCAGCTCAGGTATCTCACCACCCATTTTCTCTCTCTCGCGGTGGTTGTGATTCTTGCTCCTGCAGGAACACAAATGGGGATAATATGAAGTGGCCACCTGGCAAGTCAGATGTCAATGATGCCTGGCATATGTGGGCACTGGTGAGAGGTTGGGTGCTGCGACATTGTCAGGTGGTGGGATGTGAGATTGATGTGATCTGGGGGGGTTGTCGGCAGGGTGGAGTGCAGGAAGGAGAAAGGGGGAGCACACCCTGGCTGATCAGAGTAGGTCATTCCATTTTTTCCTCCATTGAACACACATTCCCTTGGTCAGGCAGCTGGCACTGACCATTGTCACCACCGTCTCCCAGGCAGGATTTCTCACCTTGCTGGAGGGCTTCCTGCCAGAATATTGGTGCCCGCCTCTCCTCCACAGCATCCAGCAAATGGCTGACAACCCCCTCCGAGAATCGAGTTGCAGGTTTCCTCGCTGCTATCCACTTGGCTTGAATGATAGCAAATGCTGTGGCGACGATTAAATCTAGCGCTCCTGTGGTGAATGTATTCACCATAATGCATGCATGATACCATAACCTGTGACATATGGAAGTGGTGATATGAAATGCTCTGCCTCTGGCTCCGCCCACATGGGGGCCATATATAGGCCAGCCTCTTTTGGGCGGCATTCATCTGTACTACAGACTCTGGCTAGGCAAGTTCATGACTAATAAAGCCTACTGTTCACTTGCTGTCTCTGCCTCACTGTGAATTGAAGGTATATCAGCCTCCTTGATTGAAGTGCTCTGATGACCTCCAGGGCGACCTTAGCGCCTGAGCTGTGCTGTTTTACACGTGGGGGAATTTTTTTTTTTCAAAGTGCCTGAAAATTATGGCGGGATGTAGCAGACCCTTTCTCCCAAGGTGTAAATTCCATTATGACCGCTAAATCTCGTGAGAGGGCCATAACGGGATTTGCGCTGGCAAATTTCAGTTTGAGAACTTCCCCAGCAGTGACATGATCAGGTTTAGAAAGGACCCGCACCTGATTTTTATACATTATAATATTTTAACATATACATTCCCAGGCTTGACGCTGTAACGCCAGCCCACTCATTATCCTCCTAACCAACTGGCATGACCTTACACTGGCATGAATCTTTACGGGTTTTCAAAAACCAGAACCAGTCGTAATGATCATGCCAAGGGCACGGAAGTAGTAGCTTGGGGTGGTGAGGGACTTGGCCGGGCATTGCCTTAGCACTGCCTCCTGGTACTGCCATGTTTACATGACCAGGTTGACTCTGCAATGGTGGGCAGCACGGTGGCCTAGTGGTTAGCACAACCGCCTCACGTCGCTGAGGTCCCAGGTTCTGTAATTTCTCTATTTGCTGTCTGCATTTTGCGTGGTCTACTGTGCTCTGTCTCTGTTCTTTCGTGGAGCTGTGGAGCGCACGCAAAGCTGCTTTTAAATCCGCGCATTGACTCATTAACTGTGCTACCTGCTGTTCTGTCTCTTCTCGTACCAAGACTGCGTGCTGTGTATGTTCGTAGGCTTTATCATACTGAGTCTGAGAGCTGCTGAGGTGAACTAACCATGATTGGTGTGCTCATTTCACATCAGCCATCTCCTTATCTTTAGCTGCTAACTGTTCCCGGATTTGCTCGATTATCTTTTCGCTTTCACTGCCGTTTCCCTCATTCTTCCCGTCTTTCTCAACTAACTGCCTGCGGAGTGTCTTCACGACCTCCTCTGTGCTTCGCAACTGTGGGTAGTGCTTATCCTTTTATTTCATTCAATTGGCAAAATCAGAATTTATTGCAAATCCCTAATTGCCCTAGAGGAAGTGGAATTGAGCTACCTTCTGGAATCACTAAAACCCATGTGGTGTAGGTACACCTGTCGTGCTCTTATGGAGGGGCTACCTGGATTTTGACCCCCGCAACAGTGAAGGAATAGCGCTTGTTCCAAGTCAGGATGGTTTGTGATTTGATGGGGAGCTTGCAGCTGGTTATTCCCATGCAAACCTGCCATTGATCTTCCAGGTGGTAGCGGCCATAGGATTGGAAGATGCCGTCGAACAACCCGTGGTAAGTTGCTGCAATGCAACTTGTGGATGATACACACTGCTGCCACTGTGCGTCAGCGGTTGAGGGAGTGAATGTTTAATGTGGGGAGATGAGGTGCCAATCAAGCGGGTTGCTTTGTCCTGGTTGGTGTCGAGCTTCTTGAGTGTTTTTGAAGCTGCACTTATTCAAGCAAGTGGGGAGTGCTCCATCGCACTCCTGACTTGTGCTTTGCAAATGGTGGACATGGCTTTGGGAAGTCAGAAGGTGATTTACTCACCACCGAATTCCTAGTCTCTTAACTGCTCATGTAGCGGTTGGAATTCTCCATCTGTTTTCTGACGGTGGGATTCTCTGGTGCTGCCAGCAGTGCATACCCCGCCCGCGGTTACCCACTGGCATGTGGTGGCTCAATGGGTGTGCCCATTGACAACAACAGGAGCAGAGAATCCCGTTGCCAGCGAACGGCGTGCCACTTCCCAGCTGCTGGGTGGCTGGAGGATCCCACCCAGTGTTTATTAGGCTGGCCAGTTCAGTTTCTGGTTAATGGTAACCCCAAGGATGTTGATGGGGGATTCGGTGCCAATAATTCCATTGAACATGACAGGGGAGATGATTGGATTCTCTCTTGGAAGATTGCGATTACCTGGCACTTGTGTGGCCTGAATATAGCTTCACATGTGCTGGCTCAGCTGATCAGCAAATTCAGCACAGGATAGCAATAAAACTTGGAAATTCTGTTCATACAGCTCAGGACCATCTCTTCGTATTCAGCTGTTATAGTGAACAAGTTGTGCAACATTAAAAAATGCCGTCCACATACAAATTTACTTGCCATGGATCATTCGCATTTCAAGTTTAATGTTACACATGTTCATCTTTATGGCATATTTTTAACTCTACAATGTGCTTTCAGTGTGGTAAAATGATCAAAATAATTCCACATATAAATAAATATTCTTAATGTGTCTCTAAATTCTTAAGCAACAGACTTTTGGCAGAAACCAGTTTGCAGATTTATAATAATGCCGTTGAAATTATCTTTCTATTTTTTAATTTGACCCAAGAACCCGGGTCTTTGTTTCCGGTCCAAAAAAAACTCATACTTCTCTCTTTTATTAATAATTTGGCACTGCGTCTGTGAACGTTGGAGCAGAGATCGCAAAATGCTGCATATGCCTCAGATGTGATTACCGATGATAAGCACAGAACATTGTGTGACTATCTGCAGCAGCCCACTGGTTTAGAACTGATTCTGTAGCCGAAACTCCACTTTCCGTTGCAGGCCAACTTAAAGTGGAGTAGAATCAGAAATAAGTAAACCACAAAAAAAGGTAGCGAGGGAGTGAGCGACTGTTCGTCGTACCACGGAGTGCACTCGACACATTCTGAAATTCCCAAGGCCACAAGATTGTCTTCAGCAAGTCTGGTTTTCATTTTTGTTATGAATTCCATTGCTGTACTTGCAAGCACAGATAAATATAAAATTTCACTCCCATCAGAGCAGTAATTCAGCTTTTGAAGACAACGTTTGCAGAGTTGTTGACATTAGGGAAATAGTAAGAGTGAGATTTATGATCAAAAAGAGCGAGGCAGGTCATAAACCCATTTAAACATGCAGAGCTGTGTTTATTTTTTAAAATAAGCTGTTTGAAAATAGGTCATATTTTTAAAACCAAAATGGGCAAATGAGTGAGAAATGACAAGGCGACATTTCTTCAGTTAATGTTTCACCCTCAAATTCACTTACTTGACCTGAGTGAATTGAATATAATTTTTAAATTATACTTTAAGCTGTAATAAGTTACATATGCTGATGTTGACACAGAAGAGCTGATTACCATGCAAGGAATAAACAGAAAGGTAAAATCATGATGCATGATACCAAACTGAATGTTCCCATTCTGTCTACGCTGACCACCATTTGTATGAGGTCTCTGTTAAGTGAGAAACTTGCAAAACATCTGGTCCCAATGTGGCCAGATTAAAATATGTCTTTAACAGTGATTTTTTGCACATGTGTAGATATCTCCCCTTTGGGTTTGCTCAGTTACCTTCCTCATATTTCTCTCCCTGACTCTGCTGCTGTCACGTGAATCTACAGCGACTGAATGTTTAACCTACCGATGACTTCTGTGGCAACTTCAACCATGATAGAGAGAACAGTGATGTATCATTCCGTGTATTTTAATTTACAGATGGAAACTTTCATCTGGAGATAAAGATACTGGGGGAGGGGGAATTTTCCGGTCGTTTTTGTCAGTGGAATTTTCTGTTCCCGCCTATGGCGAACCCCCGCTGCAGGTTTTCTGATGGCTGGGAGGGTGAGGGGGGATGTAGATTCAATGGGAAATTCGATTGTCAGCGATCGGAGTAGAAGATCCCACCACCGGACATTGACGGGCCGCCTCCCGCTGCTGAGAAATGCACCGTGAGAGGGCACGGGAAATCCTCACCGATAATATTAAATCCAAAAGGATTATTACAAAGGCACCTTGAGTAGAATCAGAGAAAGCGCAAGCACAGAAGGAGGTCATTTGACCCATTCTGGCTGTACTCTCACCTGACCAATCAATTGTCCCCAGCCCTAGCCTGTCCCCCCATAGCCCTGCAAAGGGTGGCACGGTAGCACAGTGGGTAGCGCTGTTGCTTCGCAGCTCCAGGGTCCCAAGTTTGATTCCCGGCTTGGGTCACTGTCTGTGTGGAGTCTGTACGTTCTCCCCGTGGCTGCGTTGATTTCCTCCAGGTGCTCCGGTTTCCTCCCATAAGTCCCGAAAGACGTGCTGTTAGATAATTTGGACATTCTGAATTCTCCCTCCGTGTACCTGAACAAACGCCGGAATGTGGTGACGAGGAGATTTTCACAGTAACTTCATTGCAGTGTTAATGTAAGCCTACTTGTGACAACAAAGATTACTATTATAAATGATCCTCCTGCATCGCGTTTGCTCCCGCCACCATTTCAGATGGTGTATTCCAGAGCAGAGTAACACTCTGCACCTAAACAATTCTCCTCATAGGACGGCATGTGGTACAGTGGTTAGCACTGGGACTGTGGCGCTGAAGACCCGGGTTCAAATCTCGGCCCTGGGTCACTGTCTGTGTGGAGTTTGCACATTCTCCCATGTTGTGCAGGTTTGGTGGATTGGCCCAACTAAATTGCCCCTTCATTGAGGAAAAAAATAATTGGCACTCTAAAACAAACAAAAAAAAGCAATTCTCCTCATCTCGGCTCAGTACATTTTAAATGTGCATTTCCAATTATTGGGAGACTTCCTGGTTGGAGTACCCAGAAGCACGTACCTCATGTCACAATTCATGTCAGGGCCTGATTTTAATTTGCTACACGTGCTTCCCGACGGCCGGCGGCCTGATGGATAATCTGCCCTACTGTCGAACAGGAAGGCAACCAGAGAGTGGAGCAGCGGCAATTCTGACATAATGGTACGAGGGAGGGATGCTTGGATGTGGGAGGGTTCAGCTATGAAAGGTTGCAATTTAAGGTCAACCATTGGCAATCGCGTCAGCTAATCGGAAAGGTGGTTGGGGTGGCTGGGAGGGTTGCGGCCTGGTACAAAGCCATTGGGCCGGGCCATGGGAGCTGGGTTGCAGATTGGACATTGGACCGGGGCGGGGGGGGGGGGGGGGGGGGGGGGGGGGTGCAATTCAGACATCGTGGTTCTGATTGGTGATCTGGGAAATGGAATTGAAGACATACAATCAGGGGGTTTGAGGCGAGTCTAATCGTAGGAGGTGGAAACACAGGAAAGATTGAGAGGCATTGAGGGGAAGGCAACACTGCTTCTGCTCCTGGTCCACAAGCTGTGCTAGAAATGCATTTATCTGATGAATCTGGCCCCTTCCACATCCCTTCAGCACCTGAAGACCCGGAAACCAGGACAGTAGCTGGTAAAAGTTGATAAATTGAAGGCTCACAGATTCATTCGAGTGGCTTGCTTGTGGGCCCACCCGCTCTCTGACAGAAGACCCTGAACTCGCTGCCTCGCCCCCAAGTCCCCCACCTCGCCCCCAACTCCCTGTCTCACCCCCAATCGCCCACCTCGCCCCCAACACCCATCTCGCCCCAAACTTCCTGTCTCACCCCCAACCCCCCACTTCCCCCAACTCCCTGCTTCGTCCCCAATCCCCCACCTTGTCCCCAACTCCCATTTCGCACTCACCCCCCCCACCTCACCCCCCAACTCCCTGCGTTGTCCCCAACCCGCCACCTCACCCCAACCCCTATTTCACCCCATGACCCCACCTCGACCCAATCCCCTACTTCACCCCAACCCCCCACCTCTGCCCAACACCCCCACCTCGTCCCCAACCCCCCACCTCGCCCCAACCCCACCTCGTCCCCAACCCCCCACCTCGCCCCAACCCCCACCTCGCCCCCAACCCCCCACCTTGCCCCGAATATGCCACCTTGTCCCCAATCCTCCACCTTGCCCCAAACCCCCACCTTGCCCCCAACACCCCACCTCGCCCCCCCAAACCCCCACCTTGCCCCCAACATGCCACCTCGTCCCCAATTCCCCACCTCGTCCCCAACCCCCCCACCTCACCCCAATCTCCTGCCTCACCCCCAAACCTCGCCAACCCCCACCACCATTTAAACCAGAAGTGGAGAAGAGTTGGGGTCAAATTGCAGCTTTTTAAACATCCAGCTCCCCGTCCCATTGGCCCCCACTTTTCGTGAAGTTGTTAAAATTATCACCAACGTGTCCAAGTAAAGCTGCTCAAGTTGAATGGGCTTCATGGCAATGACAACTGACTAATTAGTCTTGGATATTTGAGATTACCCTGGCATGTGCATAACCATTGACTTAGCTCAGTGGAGATAAAAGCTAACGAAGATCCTTTCGATTCGAGACAGAAAGCTGGGCTTTGGAATTGTCGTTTGAGATGAGATATGCTACATTCAAAAGAGAATGAATGCAGCAACAAATAGCATTAACTGGAACATGAACTATGCTGTTGAAGAAATTATAACCACGAGGGACATTCTAGTAAGTGTTTACCTACAAATATTCAAGTTCGTGTTCAGTGAAGTACATACTCAGGCGAATCAGACAAACATGATTCTGTTCCTTTAGCTGACTCCAATCCTTAGTAAATATTTGCACTGGCCATAGCCCCATTTGTTTACAGACCATTTGCAGATTCAGGCTCATTAGAAAGTCTTGGTCAAGTATGTTATTACACACAGAGCGGCTCTGTATCTCCTACAGTGTGTTTGACTATTGCACCAGCACTTGGTATTTCTGGAACGCTTTCCTTGCTGAAAATAAACTACATTTATTTTATGTTATAATCCTTCTCGTAAAGGCTTATAAAGCTCCTACTGTGAGTTTATCCAAAACTTTGGCTGTAATCAATGCCTGAGGTACAGACTTGTGTTTATCTTTTGGTGATAGACCAAGTCTGGGAAACTGTTATTTGGCAACATTCGTTTTACAGGTGTAGAGTTTCCGCCTGTTCTCACCACGATAGTGCCAGCAAGGATTGTGTGAATATGGTTCAGGTGGTTGAATGAATAGGTTGTAAGTGCATATCCCACCTGATCCATTCAGCCCTCTACATACTGGATGGACTGTTTTTCTGAATAGGGGTCTTCTGCACAGAAGAGCAGCTGCACAGCGCCTGCACAGAGGCATCATCCTGCATGGTCACAGTAACTTCAGGTTTGTCCAAACATTCCCTACAACTTGGATGTCAATGCTCATTTATGTCTATTAAACGTGAATTAGGTGAGGAGGGACTTCTAAATGATTTGAACTTGTTATAAAATTGATCTAAAGAAAAGCAAATTACTGCGGATACTGGAATCTGGAACGAAAGGGAAAATGCTGGAAAATCTCAGCAAGTCTGGCAGCATCTATAGGGAGAGAAAAGAGCTAACGTTTCGAGTCCGATGACTCTTTGTCAAAGCTAACAGACAGAGAAAGTGGTAAATATTTATACTGTGGAGTGAGAATGAAAGATGAGTCATAGCCTGGGTTTCTGTGGCTCTGTGGGGACTCGGCGGGGGGTCGGAGAATCCCGCCCAATGTGTGGATTTTATACTCCCCACTGATGGGTTTGTAGGTTTGGTGTGTGTTCTTGGGGGTGCAGAGAGTGGGGGGGTTGGGTGTGTGGTAGAGGGCTTGTTAAACCCAACAGACATCCTGTTTGCTGCCTTTCTGCCAGCACCAGTCTCTGCCACAATTAATTACCACGTACGGACCTCAACCTGCCACCGCCAGAGTTTAACTAGCTGTGGGGGAGGCTCACGGCAAGTGCCCAGTCCTACAGGTTGTTATGGGTGGTTTGGTGGGTGGGGGGCACAGAGTTGCTGGCCTCTGATTGGCTGCAGGTCTCTGAGGTGGGACTTCCTGATCCAGAAGTGCGGAAGTCACGCCTCTGGCCTATTAACGGCCAATTCACTGTTAAATGGCTTCAGTGTAGATGGTGTTTCCCTCAGTAGGTAACGCCCCTGGATTGGTGGGATGGGGTGGTGGTGGAGCAGGCAGGATGCAAATCTGGCACCTCTTATAATTCAGTCCACTGGTTCATGGGAAATCTGCAGTCTGAGTGAAACTTCTTTAAAATCTTATCTATATTCAATCCCGGCCCCAGGTCACTGTCTGTGTGGAGGTTCCACATTCTCCCCGTGTTTGCGTGGGTCTCACCCGCACAACCCAAAGATGTACAGGCCAGGTGGATTGGCCACACGAAATTGCCCCTTAATTAGAAAAAAAAAGAATTGGCTACTCTAAATTTATTAAATTTAAAAAATAGTATCTCTTTGTATATTAAATATGGGGCATTTGCGTCGGCACCTGAGTTTCTAAAAAAAGTTTAAATTTTCAATAACTGCTCCAGGGTGCTACAGTGCTTACCACCCTGCTGCCTCACAACGCCACGGACCCAGGTTCAATTCCAGCCTGTCTGTGTGGAGTTTTAACATTCTCTATATGTCTGCGTGCGTTTCCTCCGGGTGCTCTGGTTTACTCCCACAGTCCAAAGGTGTGCAGGTTAGATGGATTGGCTGTGCTTAATTGCCCCTTAGTGTCCAAGGTTGTACAGCTTAGATGCGATAATGGGGTTAGGGCGGGATAGGTGAGGGAGGGCACCTAGGCTTTTGTGGAGGGTCGTTGCAGTCTCGATGGGCTGAATGGCCTCATTCTGGGCTGTAGGGATTCCACAATTCTGATTCTCCAGGAGCACTAAAGTTAAAAATTAATCCAAATATTACTATCATATATCTATCACCAGTCTGAGCTCTGAAGTACTAAGCTCAGATCACTGGGAGTTTTGCACCTCCACTGGTTCATACCAGGGTTAATCTCACACAATCAGGGCAGCACGGTGGCGCAGTGGGTTAGCCCTGCTGCCTCATGGCGCCGAGGTCCCAGGTTCGATCCCGGCTCTGGGTCATTATCCGTGTGGTGTTTGCACATTCTCCCCGTGTTTGCGTGGGTTTCGCCCCCACAGCCCAAAGATGTGCAGGTTAGGTGGATTGGCCATGCTAAATTGTCCCTTAATTGGAAAAAATTAATTGGGTACTCTAAATTTTTTTAAAATCTCACGCAATCTTCTCAGACCTGTCTGGTTAAACATTTGAAGTGAACTCCCTTGTTTAACATTCTGAAGTGGTTTCAGACAGGAGCAGGGCAGTACGGTGGCGCAGTGGGTTAGCCCTGCTGCCTCATGGCCTTCGGTCACTTTCCATGTGGCGTTTGCACATTCGCCCTGTGTTTGTGTGGGTTTCACCCCCATAACCCAATGATGTGCAGGCTAGGTGGATTGGCCCTGCTAAATTGCCCCTTAATTGGAAAAAATGAATTGGACACTCGAAATTTATTTTTAAAAAGACAGGAGCAGTACTTTAACCATCCAATTCACAGCTGCTATTTTCCAGGGACTGGTGAAGCAAGAGCAGGAAAGGTGGCAGTGGGGGAACCATCAGAAGGCCCTCAAGCCAACACAGGCCTTGCTTGGAGAGAAGTTCCTGCAAGGCTGAAGGCGATCTCCCTAGATCAGAACATTTTGGAACAGATGGAGAGAAGATTTTGCAGCTGTTGGAAAGCTACCTCTTTCTTTGGAAAGGTTCGGTTAAAGTGTGCATCCCACAAAAATGTTCTTTTCACCTGTCACGACTTAACTAAGGCCACACGCAGCGTATTCTGACAACTTTTTAAAGTTCATGGGCGCGCCGGCGGTCCGCCCCCCACGCCGGGTGGGTGAATAACGGGAGGGCCTCCCGACATTTTTCACGCCCCCCCCCCCCCCCCCCCCCCCCCCCCACGCCCGACCCACAACACAAATCGCCGCTCGCCGTTTTTTACGGCGAACTGCGATTCTCCGAGGCCGATGGGCCGGGCGCCCGTTTCAACACGGCAGCAAACACACCTGCTCGCTGCCGTCATGAAACAGGCACCAGATGCCCGTTTGGGGCCGGGTTGGCGTTGTCCAACCTGCGCATGCGCGGCTGACATCATCGGCCACGTCAGTCGGCGTGATGCTTGGCGTGCGGCCTTGACGACCGTCGTCAAGGCCGCGCCGCCGTGACACACGGGGCCGCGCTCCTAGCCCCGCCCGGGGGGGAGAATCGGCCCCGGAAGTGGGCGTGAAGGCTGCCGTGGGTCACGGCCTGTCCCACGGCAGCCTTTACGATTCTCCGCATTTGTGGAGAATCTCGCCCCCCCCATGTATATCCGCCCTTATTCTGCTGAGCAAACTTGTAACTTTCACTGAAATCTGAAACTGGTGTCATATTTGCAACTGTAAAGTTGCAGCCTCAGAGCGAACTTCCCAAAAACACCTCATGATGCCTCTTTACATTTCTACTTCTCTTCGGTTCTGTAGAAGGCCTCTCGCTAGATTCAATGTCCAGGTCGGATCTGTCAAAACATGAACTCTGTTTCTCTCTCCACAGATGCTGCCAGACCTGCTGAGTTCATCCCAGCATTTTGTGTTTTAATTTCAAGCCCATTTGGTCACATACATCGGAATATCAGGAGGACATTCGAATTTTAATAACAATGCTTTTTTTTGAAGACACGCAGAGAAGAAGCCTATAAGCGCATATTTTGGGGTTTAAAGTATTTAAAGAAGCAACTTTACAAATTCCTGTGTTGGACACAAAAGAGGGAGTGGAGAAGGGTGAGGTCTGGAGCCTCCCCAAGCTCAGGGCTAATACCATTGTTTTAGCTTCATTTCCTTACTCATGTTCACTATAGCACAGCATAACATGTAAACTCTGTTTATAGGTTAGTCCTGCAGTAAATATTCTTTCCATTTCTCTCTCAGTACACCCTCATCATTAATGAGCCCTAAATCCCTAGATTGGGATAAATGAGTTATTTTCAAGATGGCAAACTCTAACCAGCGGAGTGCCACAGGGAGCAGTGCTGGGGCCTCAACTATTCACAATCGATATTCGTGACTTGGATGAAGGACTGACTGCATTATAGTTACATTTTCTGACTATACAAAGACAGATAGGACGATTGAGGAGGGTACAAAGAGTCTTCAAAGGGATATAGGTAGGTTGAGTGGTACAAAAATTGGCAGGAGTCTGATGTGGGGAAATGTGAGGTTGTCCACTTTGGCAGGAAGAATGAAAAAACAGAATATTATTAAAATGGAGAGAGATTACAGAATGCTTCAGTACAGAGGGATTTGGGTATCCTTGTACATGAATCACAAAACGTTAGCATGCAGTAATTAGGAAGACAATCAGAATTTTGGCCTTGATTGCAAGGGAAATTGAATATAAAAGCAGGGAGAACTGTACAGAGCATTGGAGAGATGACATCTAGATTACTGTGTATAGTTTGGGTCACCTTACGTAAGAGTGATTTACTTGCATTGGAAGCCATTCAGAGGTGGTTCACTCAGCTGATTCTAGGGATGAGGGATTTGGCTTATGAGGGAAGGTTGGGATTAGAATGATTGGAGTTCAGAAGAATGAGAAGTGATCTTCTTTAAACATCTAAGTTTTTGAAGGTACTTGACAGGGTAGCTGCTAAGAGGATGATTCTCTCCTTGGGGCAAGAGCCCAAATTGAGCTTTGATGAGCAAATGTCACTTGATAGCACTGTCAACAACTTCCTCCATCACTTTGCGGATAATGGAGAGTATGCTGATGGTGTAGTTGGCCAGATTTGATTTGTAGACCGGACATACCTGGGTAATTTTCCACTATGTTGGGTAGATGCCAGTGTTGCAGCTATACGGGAACAGCTTGGCTAAGTTCCTGGATAGTTCTGGAACTCAAGTCATCAGTACTACAGCCAGGATGTTGTCAGGGTTCATAGCCATTTCATTGGTTGCACCTCATTTCAACTTTGTTCAAAGATTTCACTTCTGATGGGGTCGAAGGTAACAGAAGATTAAAGAAGAGTCTTCCATGTAGTTGACATGGTTTAGGGGACAGTGTTTGGGGAAGATGTATTGATTCCATGGCCAGGATTTTATGACCCCTCAGCAGGTCCTGCCACAAGGTTTCAGGGGACCATTCAAACTTCCATTCACTCCGGAAGATCCTGCAGGTGGGAGGGGCCAGAAAATTCCCACCGCTGTCTCATGAAATATGGTCGGGCTGCTTGTGGATTGCGATTGGTATTTTCCTGAATCGGTTGCTGTTATATATGTGCGTTATTTAAGAACCGAGTCATGTGGCATGTATGATGTCATCAGCTACTTTGAGGGCTTTAACCCTAATACAGAACCAACCCTTGTACCTGTACAGTGAAGAACTATTAAATAAATCTCATTTAATGTTACTTTGAACCCATGTGGATCTGTCTGCAATCTATTTCATTTGTACTGTTAGTCTAAAGATGCAACAGCGGCACAGTAGCACAGTGATTAGCATTGTTGCTTCACAGCTTCAGGATCCCAAGTTCGATTCCCGGCTTGGGTCACTGTCTGTGTGGAGTCTGCATGTTCTCCCTGTGTCTGCGTGGGTTTCCTCCAGGTGCTCCGGTTTCCTTCCACACTCCAAAGATGTGCCGGTTTGGTGGAGTGGCTATGCTAAATTGCCCCTTTGTGCCCAAAACGATGTGTAGGCTAGATTAAGGGTTTAATGGTTTAGGGTGGGGGAGTGAGCTTGGGCGAAGAGCTCTTTCAGAGGGTCGATGCAGATGGGCCGAATGGTCTCCTCTGTTGCGTTAGATCTCGCAAGGCATTGTGAGACGGGGTGGGGGCAATGCCCATGTGTGCAAGGGGTGACATTGTCCGTGGGTGGGGGGTTTGAGTGTGAGTACTGCTTGCCGTCTCCAAGCATCTGAATGGATAGCATGCTTCGAAATTATCCTTTTGGTCATTAATGATTCATTACGTTGCTTTTCACCTCATGGCCTCAGCAACATTATATACCAGGGCAAAACATGTCCTCAAACAGTCAGGAAATATCCCTCCGGATTTTCTTCTTCTTCAAGTCATGGTGGCATGATGGATTGCCATAAATAAAATGATACTCTAACTCCAAATAAGTCACACTGCATTATTTTATGTGTATGATGATTTCCCCAGTTGTACATTACTTTGATGTTCACAAAAATGGTTGGATTCAGGATCGGCACATGTGTATCTGTAATCTGGAATGGTCTGTACTTTAGGGAAACCTGTCATCTAAAAAAATGCAGAGAGTGGGAAAGTGAGAAAAAGGTGACAATGCATCTGTCATCTGCTACAAGCATTGGTGAACTGTTGATTGACCGTGTTGACATCTATTCCCTGAAGTGACGTAGAATCATCCAAAGATGTAAATGCTCAAGGTTCTATCAATGGTGTCCGAAAGTCAAGCTGGAACATGTGACATAACTCTGTCAATGCTTTGCCGGTGAAGGGGTTGGGGGAGGGACCTCTTCAGGTACCTTCACTTTGACCTATGGACACTGCTCCTTGTGTGAGGGTGGTTAAGAGCAATCTGTCTACAGAGTAAACTTAATAGACCAGACTCTCAATCTTCCGTTATTATTTGTCCTCTGAAGGAAGCAGAGGACAGTTGGGCAGATGATCTGGCTTGAATTTCAGCAGAATCGCTTTACTCAGAAATGAAAGAGGACGTCAAGAAGTTTGATAAAAGGATGGGAAAGCCGTTCAGGTAGTACAGACATTAGAAGCAAAATTGCTGCAAGGACAAGTACTTATTCTATGATTTCTATTTACAACTGCTCTTAAAGATTGTGAGCACCCACATGCTTTTTCGACATTGTCCATTTGTGTTGGGGAATTACACAGCATGCTCCCACTGTGAAACCCAGGAAATTGGCTTCACAGTCATTTGAATGCACTGCAATGAACTTGCACCTTTCATGATGAAAAAAAGGGAAAAATATTTTTCATACTATTTCCAGGTTCCTGTTCATCGGTTTCATGATGGTGTCCCTTGGGGCAGCACGGTAGGACTGTGGTTAGCACATTTGCTTCACAGCTCCAGGGTCCCAGGTTCGATTCCCTCTTGGGCCACTGTCTGTGTGGAGTCTGCACGTTCTCCCTGTGTCTGCATGGGTTTCCTCCGGGTTCTCCGGATTCCTCCCACAGTCCAAAGGTGTGCAGGATAGGTGGGTTGGCCATGCTAAATTGCTCTTGGTGTCCAAAAAAAAAGTTAGGTGGGATGACGGGGTTACAGGGATGGGTTGAAGGTGTGTGCTTGGGTGGGGTGCTCTTTCCAAGGGCTGGTGCAGACTCGATGGGCCGATGGGCCGAATGGCACTGTAAATTCTATGAATGTCTATAAATGTCTCATGGATCAGGAAATCAACCCATACAAGTTTCAGACTCTGATAGTATCTGAATTCAAGAGAAAATTAACAAAACTAACACGAACGGCTAGCTGTGCTACTGCTTCAGGAGCTTTGCAGTTTGGCTCTCTGTGCTGACGGGCAGCTTCAATGCAAGTTTACCAAGTTCCATGAAGAGGATGGGGCAAATCAGCAATGTAAACTGACAATCCTGAGGGAACGCAATAATGTTGGTGGTGACATTCTTCAGATGAACCATTAAACTTAGGCCATCTGCTGAGGTGGATGTTAATGATTATATGGTATGATCTGAAGAAGAGCAGAGAGTTCACCCAGTTGCCTGGCCAACATTCCTTCCTCAATCAACCTGGCCAAAAACAGATTAACTGGTCATTCATTATGCCAATGTTTGTGAGGCCTTAATGTGGACGAGGCAACTGCTGCATGTACCTGCATAACAGTAGTTGCCGTTTTACAATTTATGCTTTTTAAGTACTTTGTATTGGTTTTTGGGAGGAAAGTATGGCATAAATTCAAATCTCTCATTCGTGTACCTCGACTAACCTAAGGTCATTTGTCCCCTCTGTCACATTCACTCCAACATACAAACAAGTTATTTCACAATCCCTGGAGTGCAGCTTCTAACAATGCTAGAAGCTAAGAATTGTCTGAAGCACTTTTCTACTGTATTCTCATATGTTGCGGTATAGTGGAAAACATCAGTGAATGAGATTGCATTTTGTTTAGCTCCTCAGACAATGTGACCGAGGTTGCTATAAGGGGATCATGGGTTATGGGGAGAAGGCAGGAGAATGGGAATGAGAAAATATCAGCCATGATTGAATGGCGGAGTAGACTCGATGGGCCGAGTGGCCTAATTCTGCTCCTATGTCTTCTGGTCTTATGGTTATAGTCTTCCTTGTAGCTTGCTGTACACAGTAGCTCTGTTGTAACTTTCCACATAGTTCAGAAAGAATAAACATCTGTTTTATTTAAGAGCCGGAAAATCCTATGGGACGACATTTTATCGCAGCTGTAGACCATTCCACCCAGAGTGCATTGCAAGAAGAGCGATGACAAAGCTGATACAATCACGACCTTGCGAAGTGGAAGACTGTGTCGCGAAATTCAACACAATATGGAGGTTCTATATTCCTCAGGGTAATATTTTCAATGTAATGTGAACCCTTTTGTTTTTCACAGGGTTTGCTTCAACAAAATTCTTGGATTTGGAATTGATTCCATAATCTTTGATATTTTATAGGGAGTTGAGGGTCGATGAATAAGATTAGAAGGAGGCTCAAGTGGAATATACATGGTGGGATATAGCGTTTGGTCTGAAAACAGGGGATTAAATGTCCTCATGTTACTGACTGGTCCAGGTCTATAAAGGATAGGTATCACTTTTCAGATTTTCAGTCAAGAGGCTTGCATCAATTCAGTTTTCCACCTGTTAACGAACTTTTAAAGTTTTACTTTTGAGGAATACCATTTGCTAACATTACAAACACAAATCACTGTTTGGATCTTGGGAGGGGAACCTGTGTGTGCATAACATAGAACATAGAACAGTACAGCACAGAACAGGCCCTTCGGCCCTCGATGTTGTGCCGAGCAATGATCACCCTACCCAAACCCACGTATCCACCCTATACCCGTAACCTCCCCCCTTAACCTTACTTTTTTGTTTAGGACACTACGGGCAATTTAGCATGACCAATCCACCTAACCCACACATCTTTGGACTGTGGGAGGAAACCGGAGCACCCAGAGGAAACCCACGCACACACGGGGAGGACGTGCAGACTCCGCACAGACAGTGACCCAGCCGGGAATCGAACCTGGGACCCTGGAGCTGTAAAGCATTTATGCTAACCACCATGCTACCCATGAACTGCATTTTGCTGGGCTCGACTCCACAGCATTGTAAACAGGTACAGCTCTCAAGCCTACAACTGTAGGCCACACCATTTATTCTGCACACCATGTTGAGTTGCTCTCATACAATTTTAATCAGGCAGGATACAGTGCAAATCATAGACTTTGACTGGAATGTGAAATCAAAAAGATTATCTGAGAGCTGTTGCTTACTACAGAACAGGCATAGTAGCGGAGTTGGGTGAGAATGACAGAGTGAGAAAGATAATGAAGCCCTGCTGTGTTATTTAGAGGTTAGAATGATTTTGAAAGCTGGGATATGATACATAAAGCAGTAAATACAGGATCTGGGTGTCCCGTGTGGACGTGGAAGTAGGCATCAGCAAGCCAACTGTTTGAAATGCCCGGTGGTCCATTATTCCGGTACTTGTGAATGAATCAAGTATCACCTTGGCCTGGAGCAACCGTTCTACTTACTTACTATTTATTCGTTTTAGGTGTGACTTCACTTAATCCGCATAAAGGGAAAACAAAGGAAAATGAGGGAGAAAAAGCTGAGCCGACAGGAGAAACCTGACCATTTCAGATAAATGAAATTCATGTTGCTGAAACTATCGAGAGTCTGCTTTAGGCACATTTCTGGAAACAATTATAAAATCACATTGCATTGTCTCTTATAACCACATGTTGCATAAACTAGAAGGTGGGTGTTTGGAAATAGGACATAGCGTACCACTTTGTGTAACTAAAATACTGCATCTACCATGACTCATGTGCCTATTGTGCTCATATGGCAAAGAACATTTAGTCCAATCTAACAGCAAAGTCATTATTAATGCAGGTAAAGTCCCTGCAGATCACAGCATTGCATGAACTTGATAACAATGCAGGTGGTTTTGGTTATTCCAGTAAAAGAATGCCACAATTTTGTATTGTTGACTTTCAGTCTTATTGTCTGCAGTATGTTTTGACTGGGTCATGCACAGTCATAAGAGACTGGCTTAGAACTGAATTTAAATGTGGGCTGGATATTTATGAAAACATACCTTGAGTGTGCCAATTAAATGAACATGCTTTGTCCATTTAATTTCTGCTTTCCATTAAACATTGACACTATTCCATTGCTAATCATCTGAGTAAATTGCAGTTTTGGGAGCTTTGTTTTCACATTTTCCGCCTTATTTTCTCAAGAATAACTTGGATAGCAGTAAATTCTGTGTTCAGGAACCTTTGTGATCAGTACTGTGTAATTTTAACCCATAAATGCATTCTCTATGGACAGATGAAAGATTGGGGCACATATGGTTTAAGTTCACGTTTGACATCACAATTTATCACACTGTACCCCCCCCCCCCCCCCCCCCCATCCCCTCGAGAACCTTTTCCCCTCTCCCCTTTGCTTTGCTGTTTTGTCCGCAACATCCTGAAGCTTTCAAAGGGATTTCTGTGTACTAACCAGTGCTGGATTAATAAGCACCAATTCATTTAAATGTTATTACTGGGAATGGCATGTTTACACTGTAAGTCATTAGAGCAATAATCAGTAAGATTAGTGATTAGTTCTCAGTCTCTTTGTGAACTCTAGACCATTTGACATGAATTGATCAAAACATTTATCCAGGTATGCACTTACCTTCAATTTCAGTGGTATACATGCAGAAGAAGTTCACCTTCAAAGCACTGTGGAGATATACTGATGGCTTCCCTATGCTGGCATAATGCAGGTAGCCTGAACCATGTAGAAGAGCCAAAATTATTTTACACTAGTTACTAGCTTGAAAGGGGCTCGTAGCAAAATGGTGGCTCATGTTTCTAAAGGTCCTGACATTCTTACAGTGAACTTCACAGCACAATTGTTCAAACTGTTTTCAGACACTCACTCACGAGACTCACTGTTACTTGGATTTGAAATTTAAAATCTTGATAATATTTTCCAAGTCAATGCTGTCATTTTGCTATGGGCATATTTTTGAGCTTCTGGTGCAGATCGATTTCACCCCGTTGGGATATCTTTTGCTTGTCAACCAATATTGGCCATGCTTTTGTGAGTGGAGTTAAAACAAACAACAAAAATATGCACCATAAATGAGACCATCGATCCACAATGAAGGCAGGAGATAAGCATAAGACCATAAGACCATAAGACATAGGAATGGAAGTAAGGCCATTCGGCCCATCGAGTCCACTCCGCCATTCAATCATGGCTGATGGGCATTTCAACTCCATCTACCAGCATTCTCCCCGTAGCCCTTAATTCCTCGCGACATCAAGAATTTATCTATCTCTGCCTTGAAGCCATTTAGCAGAGATATACAAACTGAACATTTTTTTGTACTTTCAGACATGAATGAAAATAAGCATAACTCATAACTGAATGAGAGTGAAGGAAAATGAGTCGAACTCTATCTTTTCTGTCTGGGCCCTCGATCTCAGATGCCCTGGAAACAGAATTCATATTTTGCCATCGTCGACTCTCTTTCGATTTGAGGATGGCGACTACGCAGGATTGGAAATTTCTGCCATGGGTCCTCACATGACTGAACAGGCCAATTCCTGTCCCACAGATCTTGGGGCACACGTGACAAGATGTTCAACAATTAAGGTAGTGAGATCCAGGAAGCAGAATTTGCTTCACTTTCTTTCCTTCTGCACCACAGCTTTGCCTCAGCATTAAGATGTTGAGACTCAAAACATGTTGCAGCATGATGGACAAGTTGCAATTGGTTGCAAGTCATTAATGCCAATGTTGGCTCGCTTCAAGGAGAGTTTCAGAGTGTAGGTGAAGCGTTTGTTTTGCTCTCCGCTAGAAAGCTGGCCATTTTAAACTTGAGATAACAGAACTTGGCAGAGGAGATGCTTTTTAGCCCCATGGATACACTGTTCAGTTGATCAACGACGGGGGGGGGGGGGGGGGGTCGGAGAATCCCGTGCAAGCTTTTCTGCAACAATCCTCCCATTGAATCTGGAGGATGCATTGCTGATGGAATTTCTGCAGCATTCTATATGTCACTGATACACAGTCCAAGTTATTAGGAAAATGGTGATGACAACCGGTCTGTGCACAGGACTTCTGTAGACTTGCGGAAGTCTTTGTTGCCACAGTAAGAAGTCTCAGAACACTAGGTTAAAGTCCAACAGGTTTGTTTCAAATCACTAGCTTTCGGAGCACTGCTCCTTAGGTGAATGGTCTTGGCGATGATTTCCAAGTCAATGGAAAATAATAGCTCAGTGTTGTCAGACACTACCATAGTTTGTAGAAGGCTGAGCTGGTGCAGTTGATAAGGTGTTAGATCTCCTCATCAATGGAGGCGTTTTGAGAGAAGTGGCTGTGAAGGTATGGGAAGTGCTCAAGATAAGAAGTCTCTCCTTAAGTATACGTTGAGGGGGGATTATTTGGCTGACCAGGTGTGGGTTTGTGGATGAATTTTGTTTTGCCAATATTCAAGGACTGGCTGAGTTTCTTGTATGCAGTATTGAAGAGATCGAAAGGGGCATGAAAATTTGGGGCAGAGTGTGCGGTGATATGCATATACACATTAATGTATGTAGTTATCAGGGCAGCACGGTGGCCTAGTGGTTAGCACAACCGCCTCACGGCGCTGAGGTCCCAGGTTCGATCCCGGCTCTGGGTCACTGTCCGTGTGGAGTTTGCACGTTCTCCCCGTGTCTGCGTGGGTTTCGCCCCCACAACCCAAAAATGTGCAGAGTAGGTGGATTGGCCAAGCTAAATTGCCCCTTAATTGGAAAAAATAATTGGCTAATCTAAATTTTAAAAAAAATTTAAAAAAAAAAAAAAAAATGTATGTAGTTATCTATATGACATCCGGCTAGCAGGTGGCGATAGAGATACATCATGTGGCGCCAGAGATAAGGCAGTTGGCAGTACGTTGTACGAGAACAGGGCAGCACAGTGGCACAGTGGGTTAGCCCTGCTGTCTCATGGCGTCCCGGTCCCAGGTTCAAACACAGCTCTGAGTCACTGTCCGTGTGGAGTTTACACATTCTCCCCGTGTTTGCGTGGGTTTCGCCCCCACAACCCAAAGATGTGCAGGGTAGGTGGGTTGGCCACACTAAATTGCCCCTTAATTGGAAAAAATTAATTGGGTACACTAAATTTATTAAACAATAGTTGTACTCGAGAACAGTCGCATTAGAAGTAGTTCCAAGATAGTTCAATTATTCGTTACCATTTGTATGACAGTTCGTTAGTTATCTTTCCACATGCTCACTTTGTTAATAAACCATATTATTAGTCAAAGAACTAGATGTTCTGTGTGCATTTTTGCCATGGCCACAACACAGAACATAACATGATACCAGGGGTGTTGAACAATTGAAGACAACTATGGAGAAGACAGAATAAAACAGACTGAAGAAAGAAAAAAAGAAAATTCTTCCACCGACCTGGTAACTGGAACTCAACGCATGGAAAGGCTGTGAAGTTAGAGGTGGAAGGTCTGAAGACACCCCACCAGCTCCAAGTCACCTGTAATGTAGATGAGAATTGGTGCGTTTTTAAGCAGCAATTCAAACTCTATGTTGCAGCCCTTGGCCTGCAGGCACAGCCTGACGAGAAGCATATTGAGTTGCTGCTCACGGTAGCAGGTCCTCAAGCCATTGAAATTTATAATACCTTCGCGTTTCACGCCGAAGCAGAAATCAGGTCCTTTGACAAAGTAATTAAGCACTTTGATCGGAATTGCTACCTGAAGAAAAATGAAACGTTCAAGCGGTATATGTTCTGCTCGCGTACTCAGAAGGCGGGCGATCTTTTGATAGCTTTCTAATCGACTTGCGGTTGAAGGTGCAGTCGTGCAGTTGCAGTACGCTAAAGTCATCAATGATCCGTGATCAGATAATGCTCGGGATATCAAATGATAAGGTACGCAAAAGGTTATTGTGGGAAGAAGACCTTCAATTAGAAAACGCTATCAAGGTTTGTCAGGCAAGCGAGCTAGCTGCACAGCAGATTAGTATGCTCCACCTGAAACATTTTGACGCCAAGTGGAAGAGGACGCCAGCGCCATAAGCTTGGTGATGTATTCCAATAAGAAATGTGCTCCCAGTGGGGGCAGCCATTTTAAACGACCGACCAGATCCGCCATTTTGTGCCAGCGATGCGGCACTCGACATGGACCACGACAATGTCCAGCATTTGAGAAGGTGTGTTCCAATAACAGGAAGTAAAGAAATGGCAGAGGAACTGAATAGTTACTTTGCATCAATCTTCACGGTGGAAGATATCAGTGGGATGCCAGAGCTCCAGGAGAATCAGGGGGCAGAGGTGAATGCAGTGGCCATCACTAAGCAGAAGGTTCTGGGGAAACTGAAAGGTCTGAAGTTAGATAAATCACCTGGACCGGATAGACTACACTCCAAGGTACTAAAAGAGATAGCTGAGGAGATTGTGGAGGCATTGGTGGTGATCTTTCAGGAATCACTGGAGGCAGGAAAGGTCCTAGAGGACTAAAAGTGACTAATGTCACACCACTGTTTAAGAAGGGAGGAAGGCAGAAGATGGGAAATTATAGGCCGTTTAGCCTGTCTTCGGTCATTGGTAAGATTTTAGAATCCATTGTTAAAGAAGAGATAGTGGAGTACTTGGAAATGCATGGTAAAATAGGATTGAGTCAGCAGCACGGCTTTGTCAAGGGGAGGTCATGTCTGACAAATCTGTTAGAGTTCTTTGAGGAGCTAACAAGGAAGCTAGACAAAGGAGAACCAGTAGACATGATTTATTTAGATTTCCAGAAGGCCTTTGACAAAGTGCTGCATAGGAGACTGTTAAATAAGTTAAGAGCCCATGGTGTTAAGGATAAGATCCTGGTATGGATAGAAAATTGGCTGACTGGCAGAAGACAGAGAGTGGGGATAAAGGGGCCTTTTTCAGGATGGCAACCAGTGACTGGTAGTGTGACTCAGGGGTCTGTGCTGGGACCACAACTTTTCACAATATACATTAACAATCTGGAAGAAGGCACTGAAGGCACTGTTGCTATGTTTCCAGATAATACAAAGATCTGTAGACGGATAGGTAGTATTGAGGAAGCAGGGAGGCTGCAGAAGGATTTGGACAGGCTAGTAGAGTGGGCAAAGAAGTGGCAGATGGAATACAAGATGGAAAGTGTGAGGTTATGCACATTAGAAGGAGAAATGAAGGCATGGACTATTTTCTAAATGGGGACATGCTCATGAGGTCAAAAGCAAAAAGGGACTTGGGAGTCCTTGTTCACGATTCCCTTAAGGTTAACGTGCTGGTTCAGTTGGCAGTTAGGAAGGTTAATGCAATGTTAGCATTCATGTCAAGAGGGCTAGAATACAAGAAGAGAGATGTACTTCGGAGGCTGTATAAGGCTCTGGTCAGACTGGATTATTGTGAGCAGTTTTGATCCCATATCTAAGGAAAGATGTGCTGGCCTTGGAAAGGGTCCAGAGGAGGTTCACAAGAATGATCCCTGGAATGATGAGCTTGTCGTATGAGGAACGGTTGAGGACTCTGGGTCTGTACTCGTTGGAGTTTGAAACGATAAGGCGGGATCTTATTGAAACTTATAGGATGCTGAGAGGCCTGAATAGAGTGGACATGGAGAGGATGTTTCCACTTGCAGGAAAACTTACAAGCAGAGGACACAATCTCAGACTAAACGGACGATCCTTTAAAACAGAGATGAGAAGGAATTTCTTCAGCCAGAGGGTGGTGAATCTGCGGAACTCTTTGCCGCAAAAGGCCGTGGAGGCCAAATCACTGAGTGTCTTTAAGACAGAGAGAGATAGGTTCTTGATTAATATGGGGATCAGGGATTATGGGGAGAGGGCAGAAGAATGGGGACGAGAAAAATATCAGCCATGATTGAATGACAGAGCAGACTCGATAGGCCGAGTGGCCTAATTCTGCTCCTATGCCTTATGGTCTGATGGTCTGATCAAACAAAACTCCTCAATTCAGCAAAGGCTCCAGAATCAGCTACTGTGGCATAAGAGCCACAAACAATTTCACACCAGAAACTGCTACTACAGTAGACGATCCAGAAGCATCTACCATTGCAAAAGATCCAAAAGCACGCCCTGCAGCAAGGGATCCAGAAACAGCCAATCCCTTGGCCGAGACCAGTAGCAAGAATGATGCTCCATAGGCAGATGTGCGTGTGAACTGCACCGACTTCACAGATGATGCCACTAAAGCTAAGAAGAAAAGGAGAAGGTTAGCGCTGATTATAACAAAAAGAAAGGAGGGTAAGAGAAGAGTTGAGGACACAGTTGGTTGACTGGGTGTCAGCTGTGACAGTGAAGACACAAGCATCAGCAATAAGGCCAATATTCAAGAACACACACGGAGTAGGAAGCATCAGTTCAAAAGGCTGAAAGAGTTCGTGACTCAAAGACCAGACAGAAAACTGGTCTTTCGAAAGACGAAACAAGATTTAAAGGTTCGGGAGACCAACAAGAAGATGTCGTTAACCTGAAAGACTGAACCTGTAATGAACTGTGTACAAGGGACACGTTTGAAATTGTTCTGCATATTATGTTTTGTAAAGCACAGTTAGAGTTGCATGTATGACATGATTGAGATTGTTATGCATATCATGTTTTGTAGGGCACAGGTATATTTGTTAACAACTCACATTTCCAAAGGAAGGCGGGGCGGGGGGGGGGGGGGTGGTGATATGCATATACACATTAATGTATATAGTTATCTATATGACCTCCGACCAGCAGGTGGCGATAGAGATATACCATGTGGCACCAGGGATACGGCAGTAGGCAGTAAGTTGTACTGGAGGAGAGTTGCATTAGAAGCAGTTCCAGGAGAGTTCAATTATTCGTTACCATTTCCACATGCTCACTTTGTTAAGAAACTATATTACTAGTCAAAGAACTAGATGTTCTGTGTGCAACTTAACCAAGGCCACAACACCGAACATATCAGAGTGGACAATGACACTGAAGTTATCTACAAACTGTAAATAATGTATGTCTATAGTGGCTAGTTTAGCTATGGCACGGAGGCTATTGAGCTTATAGTTTTCCATCTCGGCGATATTTAATACTGACACCAGAGGGCGGTTGATCTTTGATGAGGTGTCAGATAGATTATAAATAATATCAGGGTATTCACACAACCCTGTTTGATCCTGGTCCCTTTATTTTAACCAAATGCACACAATTAACAAAGCAACATAATATTTACATTGTTACCAAAGGCAGTTTAATTTACATCTATTAATACAATAGCATCATGGGAAATATTGTCTCCCCCAAGGTTGGTATGTTTTGTGAGGGCCACAAAGAATCCAGCACGAGTTTGTAGAATCGAAATAAATAACTTTTACAATTACATATACACAACAGCAGCAGCACTCCACCACTGCTCTCTCCTCTCTCTCTGGTTCCACACTGGCCAGCTCTATTTATGCAGGTGACTCTGCTAATGATTTCTCTGCCCTCCTCACTGGGGGAGCTCATACTCACTAAGAATTGTGGGATTGGCATTAGTCCCCAGTCAGTCGTAATCAGGCAGGTTATAACAGTATGAGTCTACATTGCTGTAATTTTAACATTTGGCAGTGATTTCAATGACTGGACTCTTGTCGATGTCTAGCTCACTGGTTACATTATTTATTTTAGAGTTTATTTTGATGCCTCACCAATATGCATTGGACAGATTTTCGTCCACTTGGATGGTGAAAGAGCTATGAACCTTAACAAAAACAACATTTTGAAAATAATTAAAACTTGCTAGCTGTTGGGTAGCTGTCATAGAGTCCCTAGAGTAGAGAAGGAGGCCATTCAACCCATCGAATCTGCACCAACCCTCTGAAACAGCACCCTAACTAGGCCCACTACCCAGCCTTATCTCCGTAGGCCCACTTAAACTGCGCATCTTTGGGCTCTGAGGGACAATTTAGTTTGGCCAATCCATCTCACCTGTACATCTTTGGACTGTGGGAGGAAACCTGAGCACCCGGAAGAAACACACACACAGACGGGGAGAAAGTACAAACTCCACACAGACAGCCACCAAAGCTGAATTTGAACCCTGATCCCTGGTGCTGTGAGGCAGCAGTGCTAACCACTGTGCCACCATGTCGCCCACAGAGATGTTTCATCTTGGCGTATATGCAATATCATAGAAACATAGAATTTACAGAGCAGAAGGAGGCTATTCAGCCCATCGAGTCTGCACCTGACCTTGGAAAGAGCACCCTACCTAAGTCCACACCTCCACCCTGTCCCCATAACCCCACCTAATCTTTTTTGGACATGAGGGGCAATTTAGCTTAGTCAATCCACCTAACCTGCACACCTTTGGACTGTGGGAGGAAACCGGAGCACCCGGAGGAAACCCACACAGTCACGGGGAGAATGTGCAGACTCCGCACAGACAGTGACCCAAGCCGGGAATCGTACCTAGGACCCTGGAGCTGTGAAGCAACTGTGATAACCACTGTGTCTCCCTGCTGCCCAATATATCACATAACAAACAGAATACTAAGATTCTCACAAATCTACCAGATGGAGAAATTATCGGCTGGTTTCTCCATTTCAGAAACAAAGTGTTGACACAGGGACTGAATTGATGGACTTCTACGACAACTAAATTGGCGCCAATTCCGGAGCAATTCAGGATCCGTTAATGGGCTAGCACTGGCGCCACATGGAATACGATCGATTCCAATGAAAAACGGTGTCCGATTCGTTGGGATTGACACTTGAGAGGCCGACAAGCTGCAGCTGCATATTAGCATTCCACTCCCCACACACAATCACCACAGCCAACAGGATGGCAGCACAGAGAGCGCCACTTTGGTTTGCAGAGGTTGAGCTGGAGACTCTATGGACGATATGGAGGAGAGGCCAACCACCCTGTTCCCCGGGGTGGGAAGGAGGCTGACACCCACTGCCATACACCGGGCCTGGTCGCGGTGGCAGAGGCCATAAGCGCTGTGGGCCCCACCCCGTCAGGGCTGGTCAGCAGTCCCGGAAAAAGCTGCATGCGCTTCTTGGACTGGTTTAGCATAGGGCTATGGAGCTGGCTTTTAAAGTAGACCAAGCAGGCCAGCAGCACGGTTCGATTCCCGTACCAGCTTCCCCGAACAGGCGCCAGGATGTGGCGACGAGGGGCTTTTCACAGCAACTTCATTTGAAGCCTACTTGTGACAATTAACGATTTTCATCATTTTCATTCGCTCCAGAGGTTTCTCCAATAGGCCGCCAAAGGAGATCCAGGTCACAGGACGGGAATCGCAGCAGGCCACTTCCACTCTGGATGTACCGCCTGGGGATCCACCTAGATGCAGTGTTAGGGCCTGTAAGGCCATAAAGGTAGACACTACTTAAGATGGCACAGGTGAGGGCAGCACGGTGGAGCAGTGGTTAGCACTGCTGTCTCACGGTGCCGATGTCCCAGGTTCGATCCTGGCCCTGGTTCACTCTCCGTGTGGAGTTTGCGCATTCTCCCTGTGTTTGCGTGGGTTTCGCCCCCACAACCCAAAGATGTGCAGGCTAGGTGGATTGACCATGCTAAATTTCCCCTTAATTTGAAAAATTAATTGGGTAATCTAAATTTATTAAAAACAAGATGGCACAGGTGCAGCACATAGATTAGCAGTAGGGGTTGGGCAGAAACTATTATAGAGATGTTCATATGTTCTTTGTAAAATAACAATCTGTGCCCAAAGGTTCCAACCTGCTTCTGTGCTCTTTCAGAAGGGTGTGAGGGATTGGCTGAGCTGGGCTTGGCTGCATTGGGCTGGCCATAGCGGGGTGGGGTGCGGGGAATGGGCGGAAAAGTGGTCATAGGCCGGGGCCCTCAGGTCGGACCCCGCACTTCGGCTTGGTACCCCGGTCCTCCCGCCCCCCCCCCCCCCCCCCCCCCCCCCCCACTGCTCTCGGCCAGCTGAGGCCCCACATCACATCCGCCACCCAAGGGTTTGGTGGGACCGTATGATGGAATGACCAGCTCGCATGCAGATATCACCCTGATGGACAGTGGAAAGTGCTTCCATGGGCAGGAGTCAGATGTTGTCAAATGATGCGGAGCACCAGAGCTCATCACAGAGCGGGTCAACATCATCCTCCATCCCATGGACCAGACCCGCTCTGCCAACCCAGGTCCTGCATCATCAGGTAGGAATTAAGGACAGCGTTGCAGGGGTAGGGAGAGGTGGGGGGGCAGAGACGTGGGGGTGGAGGTGCTGTAGGACGGGTTGTAGAGGGGGTGGTTGGCCAGGGCGTTGGGTGGGGGGGGGGGGTTGGCGGTGCGATGGCATGTCCGTGCCGTCGGCCAGGCCCTCACACGGTAAACCTGGAGATGATTAGAGTGTCCTGCGCACTCTGGCCCAGGCTCACACATTGTGCGGCCTCCTGTGCCTGCCCGGGCCCCGTGTCCTGCCCATCCTCCCCCTCCTCCGCATCCACCTCGTCGGACAAGGTCACCATTCATCCCCCTTGTCCAGCATGTTGCCCCTCTGCTGGGTGATGTTGTGGAGCTCGCAGCAGGCCACCACAATGTGGGAGATTCACACAGCGTCATACTGGAGGGCTTCTCCAGAAAGGTCCGGGCACCTGAACCGCATTTTCAGGATGCCGAAGCACCGCTTGATCACACTCCTGGTCGCGGCATGGGCATTGTTGTAGCAGGTCGCCGCATTGGTCTCTGGCCTCCGGATAGATGTCATCAGCCACGGCCGCAGAGCCCAAGAGCCAACTCCGCACCCGGAGGTGCACCTCGAAGGTGTCAGGAACCGTCGAGTGTTCCAAGATGAAGGCATCGCGCACACTGCCCAGGTATCGGGTGCAGAAGTGTATGATGTGCAGCTCACGGTCACACATCAACTGCATTTCCATCGAATGGAACTCCTTTTGGTTTGTGAAGACCAGCCTACCATGGGCCGATGCTCATAGGGGAAACACAGCCTGTTGACCACCCCTTTATGCCTGCAGCATCCCAGCGATGGCGGGTACCCCTCTGCCCGGACATCCTGGTGGGCTTGGTCCACATTGAATTTGATATATTGTGCTGCCTGTGCCTATAGGGCCTCCATTATGGCGCGAATGCATCGGTGCAGCGAGGTCTGGAATATCCCAGACAGGTCCCCACTTGGCGCCTGGAAGGATCCCGTGGCGTAAAACGTTTCGGGCAACTGTCATTTTGAAAGCCACTGGGAATGGGTGTCCTCCCCCATATCCCCACAGTTGTAGGTGCGGCATGATCCGGTAGATACATCGTAAGGTTCCCGTGCTCAGCTGGAGACTTCGAAGGCATGCCCCAACCGGAAGGTTCTCAAATGACAGGTGCTGACGGTGCACATGAGGCCTCACGCGGTTCTTCCTTCCCGCCTCCTCCTCGGCCTGTTGGGCGGCCGGCTCTCCATCCTCACCGGCTGCCTCCGGTTTCTCTGATAATGAAATCCATTATCTGCAGGGGTGAAAGGTAGACATGTTAGCATGGTGCGTACCCCCATGTCCAACCGTGTCCAAGGGGCTACACGGCGGCCCCGGCTCCCTCTGCAGTCCCTGCCCCCACATGCCCCTCTCCCCCCCCTCCCTCCTCTCCCATTCCCATACCCACCCACGGCCATACCCCAGGCACTCTGACCTCCGAACTGTACCCCTGGCCCTGTCAGTGCCCAGCAGCACTAGAGCCTCACACCCCAGCACCCGTCCCTGCTGGCAGGCGCTACCCATGCCAGTGGTATGCCCTGCAGCCCCCGTCCGGCGCCCTCCTTGAGGGGTTACTGCTGGCGTTGCCCCTGGATGGGCTGCGCGATGCCTGCTGGCAGGTGGCATCAAAATGTGGGTGGGGGGTTTTGGTGCAATGGGGGTGAGGTGGAGGGAGGGGTTGCGGGGGGGGGGGGGGGTGTTGGTGGGGCGGAGGGAGAAGTTGGAGATGGGGGGGTTTGGTGCACCCATACAACTGGTGTCAATCTGCCCAACCACAGGCCACATTGGGCAGTCAGTGGGGTGTGCAGCAGGCTTCAGGCCCGAGGGTCACCGTGATGCCACCACTCATCCTCTGGTCACCCCTGTCACCCCTCACTACACTCCCCAGCTGTGGCAGGCGCCCCCTGCTCACCCTTCCCCCCCAGCTAGTGGCAGGACTGGCAGCCCACGGTCGCACCTCTGGGAGCATTTCCTATCTCCTCTCTCTCCCTCAGCAGCCATGGTGCCTGTTTCCCAATTTTTAAAACGACAAGTGAACCTCGCCATTGGTAATTCCTCCTGGCAGAGGCGGAGCATCACAGGAGCCCTGGTGAAGACTGGCATTGGGCCTGTTAATGATATGCCAAAGGTGTTCACTGTATGTGCAGAGTAGAATGCATTGGCGCTGCTGTCAAGGTATCGGAGCATGGCATTCAGCCGGGAGCCAGGTGCGGTCATGATTTTAGGCTCACGATCGATTCTCCTCCCAATCACGTTTCCTGATTCCGGTGTCGCTGGATGGAGAATGCCCCCCGAGGTGGTCACTGGGTTGCTTCAAGCAGCACCACCTGCTGTACAGGAGGGATAAGATGTGGATTATTTCTCTTCACATTTGTGGTACTATTCCTAATATTAAGATGGAAGGTAAGACAGAGCACATGGCTTCCACAATATTGGGTAGAAATTTACAACAATGGTGATTCGTATGCATATGAGAGCGTGTGTGTATGCATGTGGGAGCGTGGGTGTATGCATGTGAGAGCGTGTGCGTGTGCATGTGAGAGCGTGTGTATGCATGTGAAAACATGTGTGCATGCATGTGAGTGTGTATGTGCATGTGAGAGAGTGTGTGTATGCATGTGAGAGTGGCCCAGCACTTTAGCACAGTGGTTAGCACAGTTGCTTCACAGCCCCAGCATCCCAGGTTCGATTCCCGGCTTGGGTCACTGTCTGTGCGGAGTCTGCACATTCCCCCCGTGTCTGTGTGGGTTTCCTCCGGGTGCTCCGCTTTCCTCCCACAGTCCAAAGATGTGCAGGTTAGGTGGATTGGCAATGCTAAATTGCCCCTTAGTGTCCTCAAAGGTTGGGCGGGGTTACTGGGTTAAGGGGCTAGGGTGGAGGTGTGGGCTTGAGTAGGGTGCTCTTTCCAAGGGCAGTGCAGATACGATGGGCTGAATGGCCTCCTTCTGCACTGTAAATTCTTTGATTCTATGATTTTGGTGACGAATGTCATAACCTGGAGCAGTGGGTGCACTGATCCTCCAGTGGTGAATTGAAACATTATACTGTATTGTGCACTATTTATTCTTCATACGCTGAGGGAGAATCTTGGGTCTGAAATTATAAGCTTTCATTTTTAAAATAAATTTAGAGGACCCAATTATTTGTTTTCCAATTAAGCGGCCATTTAGTGTGGCCAATCCACGTAACCTGCACATCTTTGGGTTGTGGAGGTGAAACCCACGCAGACACGGTGAGAATGTGCAAACTCCTCACGGACTGTGCGGGGTGCAGTGGTTGCTGAGTGAGTGCCGTCGGGGGGCATTTAAACGAATTTGTCAGGGTGCTGGGAAAACAAGTCCAGAAGCCAGTGTTGAGAGTAGTGAGGAACTGAGGAGGGTATCACGGTCACAGGAGTGTACCGGCAGACAGAAAGGAGGGTTGAAGTGTGTCTACTTCAATGCAAGGAGCATCCGGAATAAGGTAGGTGAATTTGGAGCGTGGATTGGTACTTGGGACTACGATGTTGTGGCCATTACGGAGACAGGGTTAGAACAGGGACAGGAATGGTTGTTGGAAGTTCCGAGGTATAGATGTTTCAGTAAGAGTAGGGAAGGTGGTAAAAGAGGTGGAGGAGTAGCATTGTTAATCAAGGATAGTTTAACGGCTGCAGAAAGGCAGTTCGCAGGGGATAGAACATAGAACATAGAACAGTACAGCACAGAACAGGCCCTTCGGCCCTCGATGTTGTGCTGAGCAATGATCACCCTGCTCAAACCCACGTATCCACCCTATACCCGTAACCCAACAACCCCCCCCCCCCTTAACCTTACATTTTAGGACACTACGGGCAATTTAGCATGGCCAATCCACCTAACCCGCACATCTTTGGACTGTGGGAGGACACCGGAGCACCCGGAGGAAACCCACGCACACACGGGGAGGACGTGCAGACTCCACACAGACAGTGACCCAGCCGGTAATCGAACCTGGGACCCTGGAGCTGTGAAGCATTTATGCTAACCACCATGCTACCGTGCTGCCCCACGGATCTGCCGACTGAGGTAATATGGGCCGAAGTTAGAAATAAGAAAGGAGCGATCACATTGTTAGGAGTTTTCTATAGGCCCCCAAATAGTAATCGAGATGTGGAGGAAGAAATTGCAAAACAGATTATGGATAGGTGTGAAGGTCTCAGGGTAGTTGTCATAGGTGACTTTAACTTTCAAAATATTGATTGGAACCTCTATGGGTCGAACAGTTCGGATGGGGCAGTTTTTGTACAGTGTGCAGGAGGGTTTCCTGACACAATATGTGGATAGGCCGACAAGAGGGGGGGGCACATTAGATTTGGTACTGGGTAATGAACCGGGCCAAGTGTTAAATTTGTTTGTGGGAGAGCACTTTGGAGATAGTGACCACAATTCGGTGTCTTTCACTATTGCAATGAAGAGGGATAGGGCCATACGGCAGGGCAAGGTTTATAATTGGGGGAGGGGTAATTATGATGCGATTAGGCAAGAATTAGGGAGCATAAGATGGGAAAAGAAACTGTCAGGGAAAGGCACAAATGAAAAGTGGAGCATGTTCAAGGAACAAATACTGTGTGTCCTTGATAGGTATGTCCCTGTCAGGCAGGGAGGAAATAGCCATGTGAGAGAACCATGGTTCACAAAAGAGGTTGAATGTTTTGTCAAAAGGAAAAAGGAAGAGTATGTAAGGATGAGAAAACAAGGTTCAGTTGGGTCGTTTGAGGGTTACAAGGTAGCAAGGAGTGAGCTAAAAAAAAGGGCTTAGGAGAGCTAGGAGGGGGCATGAGAATTCCTTTGCAGGTCGGATCAAGGAAAACCCCAAGGCTTTTTACTCTTATGTGAGAAATAAAAGAATGACCAGGGTGAGGGTCGGGCTGGCCAAGGATAGTAGTGGGAACTTGTGCATGGAGTCAGAAGAAATAGGAGAGGCGTTGAATGAATACTTTTCTTCAGTGTTCATCAAAGAGAGGGGCCATGTTTTTGAGGATGAGAGTGTGATACAGGCGGGTAGGCTGGAGGAGGTAGATGTTCTGAGGAAGGATGTATTAGCAATTTTGAAAAACCTGAGGGTCGACAAGTCCCCTGGGCCAGATGGGATATATCCAAGGATTTTTTGGGAGGTAAGGGATTAGATTGCAGAGCCTTTGGCTTTGATCTTTGGGTCCTCACTGTCCACGGGGATAGTGCCAGAGGACTGGAGAGTGGCGAATGTTGTTCCTCTGTTCAAGAAAGGGAATAGGAATGACCCTGGTAATTATAGGCCAGTTAGTCTTACTTCAGTGTTCGGTAAGTTAATGGAAAAGGTCCTGAAGGATAGGATTTATGACCATTTGGAAAGATGCAGCTTAATCCGGGATAGTCAACACGGATTTGTGAAGGGCAAGTCTTGCCTCGCAATTTTGATTGAATTCTTTGAGGAGGTAACTAAGTGTGTAGATGAAGGTAGAGCAGTTGATGTCGCATACATGGATTTTAGTAAGGCGTTTGATAAGGTTCCCCATGGTCGGCTCATGAAGAAAGTAAGGAGGTGTGGGACAGAGGGAAATTTGACCAATTGGATAAGTAACTGGCTATCACAGAGAAGACAGAGGGTGGTGGTGGATGGAATATGTTCAGACTGGAGACCAGTTACCAGCGGTGTACCACAGGGATCAGTGCTGGGTCCTCTGCTATTTGTGATTTTTATCAATGACTTGGAGGAGGGGGCTGAAGGGTGGGTCAGCAAATTTGCTGATGACGCCAAGATTGGTGGAGTAGTGGATGAGGTGGAGGGCTGTTGTAGGCTGCAAAGAGACATTGATAGGATGCAGAGCTGGGCCGAAAAACGGCAGATGGAGTTTAACCCTGATAAGTGCGAGGTGATTCATTTTGGTAGAAAAAATTTGAATGCGGATTACAGGGTCAACGGCAGGGTTCTGAGGAATGTGGAGGAACAGAGAGACCTTGGGGTTCATGTCCACAGATCTCTGATGGTTGCCATTTAAGTGGATAGAGCCGTGAAGAAGGCTGTGTTAGCGTTTATTAACAGGGGGCTTGAGTTTAAGAGCTACATGACCCTGGTGAGACCACATATGGAGTATTGTGTGCAGTTCTGGTCACCTCATTATAGGAAGGATGTGGAAGCATTGGAAAGGGTGCAAAGGAGATTTACCAGGATGCTGCCTGGTTTACAGGATAGGTCTTATAAGGAAAGGTTGAGCGAGCGAGGGATTTTCTCTTTGGAGCGGAGGAGGATGAGAGGCGACTTAATAGAGGTTTATAAGGTGATGAGGGGGATAGATAGAGTGGACGTTCAGAGACTATTTCCTCGGGTGGATGTAGCTGTTACAAGGCGGCATAACTATAAGATTCGGGGTGGGAGATATAGGAGGGATATCCGAGGTAGGTTCTTTACTCAGAGAGTGGTTAGGGTGTGGAATTGACTGCCTGCTGTGATAGTGGAGTCGGACACTTTAGGAACTTTCAAGCGGTTATTGGATAGGCACATGGTGCACACCAGAATGACAGGGAGTGGGATAGCTTGATCTTGGTTTCGGACAATGTTCGGCACAACATCGAGGGCCGAATGGCCTGTTCTGTGCTGTACTATTCTATGTTCTATGGACAGTGACCCAGGGCCAGGATTTGAACCCAGGTCCTCAGCACCGTAGTCCCAGTGCTAACCACTGCACCACCGTGCTGCCCTGTGATTGGCTTTCATTCTCCACTATATGGGGAGGAGATGGAATTATTCAGCTGTTCTCGCCAGATATTCCTGACCCAGCCATGGCGAACCCCTGCCGGTTTTCCCGGTGGAGGGTGGACTCCATGTGAAATTGCATTGACAGTGGGGCACACCAGATGATTCCTGCAACCTGCCGCCAATAAACACGTGCGGGGGGGCGGGGGGAAGGGGGGGCGGGGGGAGCTGGTGGAAACACCTTCCTGCCCCAAAGCTTTAAGTGTACACAGGAGTTTTGCACGTGACAAAGTTTGATATCTGCAGTGTGATTTCATGTGCTACAGATTTCTTGTATTAATGCAACAATTTCGAGTGCACATTCACAAGATTCTTTGGTTCAATGTTTTTAAGAGATGTCGTATTTTCTCCTCCTCGTTCAGGCATCAAGATAAGCAATGACCTTCTGCAGTGACTCAGTCAGTGCAGACTGCAGACACCCATACTGACATCACCGACGTGGTACAGAAGACTTCTGCTCCAACAGATGTTCCAACCACACAATGCAGAGGGAGGATTCAAAGAACAAAGAAAAGTACAGCACAGGAACAGGCCCTTCGGCCCTCCAAGCCCGTGCCGACCATGCTGCGCGTCTAAACTAAAATCTTCTACACTTCCTGGGTCCGTATCCCTCTATTCCCATCCTATTCATGTATTCGTCAAGATGCCCCTTATACGTTACTATCGTCCTTGTTTCCACCACCTCCTCCGGCAGCGAGTTCCAGGCACCCACGACCCTCTGTGTAAAAAACTTGCCTCGTACATCTCCTCTAAACCTTGCCCCTCGCACGTTAAACCTATGCCGCCTGGTAATTGACACCTCTACCCTGGGGAAAAGCCTCTGACTATCCACTCTGTCTATGCTCCTCATAATTTTGTAGACCTCTATCAGGTCGCCCCTCAACCTCTGTCGTTCCAGTGAGAACAAACCAAGTTTATTCAACCGCTCCTCATAGCTAATGCCCTCCATACCAGTCAACATCCTGGTAAATCTCTTCTGCACCCTCTCTAAAGCCTCCACATCCTTCTGATAGTGTGGCGACCAGAATTGAACACTATACTCCAAGTGTGGCCTAACTAAGGTTTTATACAGCTGCAACATGACTTGCCAATTCTTATACTCAATGCCCCAGCCAATGAAGGCAAGCATGCTGTATGCCTTCTTGACTACCTTCTCTACCTGTGTTGCCCTTTCAGTGGCTGTGGACCTGTACACCTAGATCTCTCTGACTTTCAATACTCTTGAGGGTTCTACCATTCACTGTATATTTCCTACCTGCATTGGACCTTCCAAAATGCATTACCTCACATTTGTCTGGATTAAACTCCATCTGCCATCTCTCCGCCCAAGTCTCCAAACGGTCTAAATCCTGCTGTATCCTCCGACAGTCCTCATCGCTATCCGCAATTCCACCTACCTTTGTGTCGTCTGCAAACTTACTAATCAGACCAGTTACATTTTCCTCCAAATCATTTATATATGCTACGAACAGCAAAAGTCCCAGCACTGAACCCTGCGGAACACCACTAGTCACAGCCCTCCAATTAGAAAAGCACCCTTCCATTGCTACTCTCTGCCTTCTATGACCTAGCCAATTCTGTATCCACCTTGCCAGCTCACCCTGATCCCGTGTGACTTCACCTTTTGTACCAGTCTACCATGAGGGACCTTGTCAAAGGCCTTACTGAAGTCCATATAGACAAAATCCACTGCCCTACCTGCATCAATCATCTTTGTGACCTCTTCAAAAAAACTATCAAGTTAGTGAGACACGACCTCCCCTTCACAAAACCATGCTGCCTCTCACTAATACGTCCATTTGCTTCCAAATGGGTGTAGATGCTGTCTCGAAGAATTCTCTCCAGTAATTTCCCTACCACTGACGTAAGGCCTGTAATTCCCTGGATTATCCTTGCTACCCTTCTTAATCAAAGGAACAACATTGGCTATTCTCCAGTTCTCCGGGACATCACCTGAAGACAGTGAGGATCCAAAGATTTCTGTCAAGGCCTCAGCAATTTCCTCTCTTTTTCAAGACACTCAACACCTTGTCTTTTTGGATCTCAATGTTACCCAGGCTATCTACACACCCTTCTCCAGACTCAACATCCACCAATTCCTTCTCTTTGGTGAATACTGATGCAAAGTATTCATTTAGTACCTCACCCATTTCCTCTGGCTCCACACATAGATTCCCTTGCCTATCCTTCAGTGGGGTAAGAAGTCTTACAACACCAGGTTAAAGTCCAACAGGTTTGTATCAAACACAAGCTTTTGGAGCACTGCTCCTTCCTCAGGTGAATGCTCGTGTTTGAAACAAACATGTTGGTCTTTAACCTGGTGTTGTAAGATTTCTTACTGTGCTCACCCCAGTCCAACGCCGGCATCTCCACATCATATCCTTCAGTGGGCCAACCCTTTCCGTGGCTACCCTCTTGCTTTTTATGTACGTGTAAAAAGCCTTGGGATTTTCCTTAACAAAAGGGGAGAGAGGCAAAAGGGAAGGGAAGATTCGGGGGGAAACACCTTGAAGCCTGCAACAGTAACATTTGTTACCTGGGACATCAGTAAAAGATCCTGCAAGCTGTTGGAATACCCAAGCGACCTGCTGCCGTACAGACTGCTGCAGTAGCCATGCAGGGCACCAGACAGACTTTCAAAATGTTTCAAACAATTATGTGACGTGAACCATTAAAAATGATTGGGAAAACAGCACAGTGGTTCAGTGGTTAGCACTGCTGCCTCACGCCGCCGAGGTTCCAGGTTCGATCCCTGCTCTGGGTCACTGTCCGTGTGGAGTTTGCACATTCTCCCCGTGTCTGTGTGGGTTTCACCCCCACAACCCAAAGAAGTGCAGGGTAGGTGGATTGGCCACTCTAAATTGCCCCTTAATTGGAAAAAATGCATTGGGCACTCTAAATTTACAATAAAAAAACTGATTGGGAACGGCTAAGAATATGTTTGCTGTCTTTCTTAAATCCTGCTGCCAGCGATCCACGGGAAAATTCTGGTCCATATCTACCACATGGTGCCAGGTAACCTTAGAATGATCGTAAATCAGGGGCTGGTTTAGCACACTGGGCTAAATCGCTAGCTTTTAAAGCAGACCAAGGGAGGCCAGCAACATGGTTCAATTCCCGTACCAGCCTCCCCAAACTGGTGCTGGAATGTGGCGACTAGGGGCTTTTCACAGTAACTTCATTGAAGCCTACTCGTGACAATAAGCGATTTTCATTTCATTTCATTTTTCATTTAATCTGGAAGTGGTTCACCTATCCTTTAAACAAAGACATAGGGTCAGATTTTCTGGCCCTGCCCACCACCCGGATTATCTGGTCCCACGGAACGTCATGGGCCTTCGGCTGGCCCGTGGCATCCCCTGCAATGGGTCCCGCCATGGTAGGGCTGGAAAATTCCTGCCATCTAGCGATCTAATCATGAACTTCACTATTGACTGACTGGTATCATGCCCAGTACAGGCACAAAGATATTACCGTTTTTAAAGTTGTATTTTAAAATGGACTCAACAGATTTTCAGATCGCTGACAACATTTAATGTGACTTTAGCAATATCGGCGCAGACTATCCTGAAACGTATGCAATACCTGATTAAATATGGATCTGAGTGAATAATTGTCATGGCCACTTGTGAGATTCACACATCTTATTGTTTAAGAATGAACCAAAACCAATAGTCAATGGTGTAACGTTCTCTGTTTGCACAGATGGCGAGGTCTTTGTAGTTGAAGTGATAAGAGAACATATGGCTTTGTAAATGGACAAAATTGTTTATTAATTAACTAAAACAGGGTAAAACCGGCAGAACCATGTGATGTTCACGATTTAAATCGCTTTGATTGACTGGTTCCAAGTGCAGCGCAATTGTCCAGAGGAAGTTCACAGTTCTGGGAAATTGCCGGGTACACCACTCCATGGAAACTTCCAAGAGGCATTCCCCAATATATCATTTTTAAAAAAAATTTTGAGTACCCAATTCATTTTTTCCAATGAGGGACAATTTATCGTGGCCAATCCACCTATCCTACACATCTTTGGGCTGTGGGGGCGAAACCTACACAAACATGGGGAGAATGTGCAAACTCCACACGGACAGTAACCCAGAGCCGGGATCGAACCTGGGACCTCGGCACCGTGAGGCAGCAGGGTTAACCCACTGCGCCACCGTGCTGCCCATTCCCACTATATCATTGCTGTCCTCCTTAATTGTACGCTGGGGATACAGGAAGTTATGGGTAATTGAAACGCCGTGGGTGGTAGACAAATATGAAATGGATCCTATCGAACTTTCATTATGTTGTGATGGGTCCACATTTAAACACAGAGGAATTGGATGGCTCAAAACTCTCAAAGTGTGAAAAGTCACAACACTGGGATGTTTACTCACATAAAACACCACCTTATTTGGAACAGAACTTTGGACTTGAAACAATTCACAAGGGTAAGGCAGTCATGTTTGTGACCTATTTTTTTAAATATAAATTTAGAGTACCCAATTTGTTTTTTCCAATTAAGGGGCAATTTAGCATGTTCAATCCACCTACCTTGCACATCTTGAAAATGAAGTGAAATGAAAATTGCTTATTGTCACGAGTAGGCTTCAATGAAGTTACTGTGAAAAGCCCCTAGTCACCACATTCCGGCGCCTGTTCGGGGAGGCTGGTACGGGAATCGAACCGTGCTGCCGGCCTGCTTGGTCCGCTTTAAAAGCCAGCGGTTTAGCCTGGTGAGATAAACCAGCCCCTTTGGGTTGTGGGGGAAAACCCACGCAAACACGGGGAGAATGTGCAAACTCCACTTGGACAGTGACCCAGAGCCGGGATTGAACCTGGGACCTCAGTGCCGTGAGACTGCAGTGCTATCCACTGTGCCACCGTACTGCCCTGCCACCTAATTACTCAGTAGTTTGCTTTGGAAAGACTGTACAGCATTAGTAATTAGTCACTGCTTTAACTCTGTATAACTGTTAAAGTTGTTGTGGCCTTGTGGTTGGAAATATTGATGTCATGCAACAAGTATGGCTTGTTATTGGAGGAGATTGGACATGCATGGAGATGCTTGAGAGTACTATAATGAAGGTCTTGTTTCCTAAACCCGTGAGATGATGAAATGTTAAAAGATTAGTATGCAGGCAGCCAAATAAATGAAAATATTAACAGCAGGTTACTTTGTAATATCCAGCTACCTGCTCCCACACCAATGCAAAAATGAACCAGCAGCATAGCTGATTTGGACGAGATATGGGGTTGGAAAGTAGTCTGTTATGTTTAATCTGATCGTTGTTTAAAATAAAGAAGAAACAAAGCAGAAAATAATCCATCTCGACCTAATCTCCAAGGACACCTAGGTACAGGGTTATCAGGAAAAAAGCTACTTGGTGCAATTAATACAGCTTCAATTATTGACTTAGCGTCAAAACATCTCTGAACAATACTTGGCCTCTGCTTCAGAACATTTTACTCATTACACAATGAATCCTTCAAACTCCATTTTTTTTAAATATGAATTTTGAGTACTCAATCATTTTTTTCCAATTTAGGGGCTATTTAGCATGGCCAATCCACCCAGCCAGCACATCTTTGGGTTGTGGGGGTGACACCCATGCAGACATGGGGAGAATATGCAAACTCCTCACATACAGTGACCCAGAGCCAGGATTCGAACCCGGGTCCTCGGCGGAATCCTGCAAACTCCATATGGTAATTGTACATTGGACGCGCAGTCTGAAAATGGTCACAGTGGGTTTCATGCCACTTTGCATAGAGATGAATTGCATTTTGAAATGCATGGCCAGCCATATTCGTGCAACTTGGGGAGGCGATGGCGTAGTGGTATTGTCACTGGACGAGTAAACCAGAAACCCAGTATAATACTCCGGGGGCCTGGGTTCCAATCCCGCCACTGCAAATAGTAAAATATGAATTCAATAAAAATCTGGAATTAAAAGTCTAATCATGATCATGAAACCATTGCTGATTGTCATAAAAACCCATCTGGTTCACTAATGTCCTTTAGGGAAGGAAATCTGCCGTCCTTACCTGTCTGGCCTACATGTGGCTCCCGACCCAGATGTGGTTGACTCTTAGCTGCCCCCTCAAGGGCAATTAGGGATGGCCAATAAATGCTGGCACAGCCTGTGATGCCAATGTTCCCTGAACAAATTTAAAAAAGTAAAGAAAATGAAATACAGATTTAGGATTACTGTAACAAGGCGCTACAGCCCCCCTAGCAGAAAATAGATCCCAGTCTGGAAGCGAGAGAGCAGTCCAGCTAGAGGCAGTGAAAAGAATTAAAGCTGTAACACTCTCCTTGAGGCCCCATGCGTCCACTCCTCAAAAGAGAACAACTTTGATTTACGTCGGCTTCCCACAGATTCATTAGCTGCAAGCTATTCATAGCCTTCAAGTAGTGGTTTGTGATTGACAGCTTCTACAAATCAACAGCTTTCATTCATTCATCTCCATTCACCAGTGGCATAAGTGGTGAAACCCCAATGTTTGTAAACATTGACCACATCAAAGATAGGTAAGTGCATTCCAGGTACTAAGTGCTTTTCAAGCACTCATGTGTGTGGTTTCACTGCAGGGAGTCTGGTAGAGGGGGATGGGCAGGCAGTGCATTGTGGAGAGAGAGTGGCCCTTGGTTGGGCTCGGATGGTCTCTACCAACGTGGCCCTGGTGTGGTGAACCTCATGGTGGGTCAAGAGGGTAACTCCTCGGGGGAGTTGCAAATGATCCGCCCCCATGTGTTTCCAGGCCTGAGGACTGGAGGATCACCGGAGGCTGGAGCATAGGGTGTCAGGCCCACTAAATGGATGTAAGTGTGGCATTTAGACACATTTGTATTCATTTACATCCCACCATCGACATGCGGTCATGGACCTTGATCCCAAATTTGACCCCAATGCCCGATACTCCGTCCCATCAGGGGACACAATCCGGGTGCCCAGGAGGGAGAATCCTGTCCAAGGTATTTGAGATGAGACAGTCATTGTGTTCTTTTGTCTTTACTGGAGATGGTAATCAGTCTTTGGATGTTTAAAGAAATGCCTTGCTTGAAAATATAGGGAGGGGTTCCATTGTCCCTTAGAGAAACCTCCAGAAATCATTTCTGTCAGTGGCTGACTGTACATTCTCAGCATCTTCAGGGTTTGTGCCCATAAAACTCAGGTCTTTTAAGTCCAATATTTCTATGTTGTATTCCATGCTTTTTTTCTCCTACATCAGAACAAAAGTTAAAAAGCTTTGATGTCAGGGCAGCACGGTGGCGCAGTGGGTTAGCCTGGCTGCCTCACGGCGCCAAGGTCCCAGGTTTGATCCCGGCTCAGGGTTACTGTCCGTGTGGAGTTTGCACATTCTCCCCGTGTTTGCGTGGGTTTTGCCCCCACAATCCAAAGATGTGCAGGGTAGGTGAATTGCCCCTAAATTGGAAAAAATAAATTGGGTACACTAAATTTAAAAAGAAATGTTTTTGATGTCACCTCAGGGTCACAGGAGCTCTATCACTGTGAACAATTTATAGTTTTTGAAAACCATTCCACGTGTCTCTGAACGTAATGGTCAGATGAAAGCACTTTGGTTTAGATCTTTGCAATCCTCTTATTCCGAGGTGTCAACCTTTCTAACACTCAGAGTGTTCCCTTTTAAGATTAGCGTTCATGTGAGGCCGACCTCAGTGCCACTTGGTACCAGACCCCTGTGTGTTGTCAGGGAGATGTGTGTAATTCTTTATTCGGAGTGTATGATGGTGAGTTCTTAATCATTAGTGCTCAAGGGACAGCAATGGCTGATGAGGACTCAATAGATATGTGATTCTCTGCGCACCTGGGTTTCCTAACTGATAAATGTCCAAAACCAAGACATGGACTTTAGGATGAGAGCCTTTTGCTGGTCCGCACTTCTTTTGTGGCATTGTTAGCATCCTTACATGGTGTGGGACGTGCACAGCCTCAACTTACATCAGTGTGCTTCCTTGCTGGACTTTAAGTTGACATAGTAAACATATAACTAGGACACCAATGACCACAACTGAGGTGTGACCCACTGAGTCATGAGCACTTCAACAAATGTTGAATGCAGGGCCCATCATCTCAGCAATGGTTTAGCAATTCTATTAGAAGTCATGAAATGGCTTGGAGGGCGAGAGGAGTTGTCTTCTGATGATCGGACTTTGATTTACTCCCCATGGAACCTTCCAGCTATGAAGTTATCACGGGCACACCTCACACATCTTTCCTCCTCCATGGCATTAGCGCTCTCATCTTGTCCCTCAGCAGCATTCCTGGGTTTCCTGCACCTCCTCATCTTCACCTTCTGAAGAGGGCTCCTCCTCCAATTCACCCTCCGGCAGGGCTTCACCTCTCCACCACAGTGTGAATGGCACAACAAACTGCAACCATGAGGCAAATCCTCTCCATTGCTTATTGCAGAGAGTCACTTGAGTGGTCCAGGCATCTGAATCACATCCTCAGTAGTCCTGTGGTCTGCTCTATGAGGGAGCATGTGGTGGTGTAAGTGCTGTACCTTTCCTCGGCTAGAATCTGAGGGCAATGCACCAGACTTATGAGCCAATACTTTAGTGAGTAGCTCTTATCCTTCAGCAACCATCTCTTCAGATGTTCTGGCTCGTTTAAGACCATAAGACATAGGAGCAGATTTAGGCCACTCGGCGCATCGAGTCTACTCCGCCATTAAATCATGACTGATAATTTTATCATCCCCATTGACCTGCCTTCTCTCCATAACCCCGATCCTCTTATTAATCAAGAACCTATTTATCTCTGTCTTAAAGACACTCAGCGATTTGGCCTCCACAGCCTTCTGTGGCAAAGAGTTCCACAGATTCACCACCCTCTGGCTGAAGAAATTAAGATCCCAGGCACCTGGGAATTACTGCACATTGACAAAGGAAGCCCTTGCTGTTCATGAACATCAATGTCACCAAGTAAAAGTGGCAGTGAAAGGAGGAAAAAAAATCTCAAATAGAATTTGTAATATTGTCCAGTGAACTTCAGTAGAAAGATGAGGTGAAGCGAGAACCCAGCTGTTGATTCATTGCACTCCCATTTTGTGCGACTGGGATGGGCCAATTTCATCCCATTGTCTTCTTCTTCACAACAGAAAACACACAAAAACCCAGAAATGGTGGAGAACCAAGGGCGGAATTCTCCTCAACGGTCGACGCCGTTGTGAAACCCGGAGTGTTTCACGATGGCGTCGGAGGCCGCTCCTCACACCCTATTCTCCTCCCCCCTAGGGGGCTAGGAGCGGCGTTTCGTGAAACTCGGCCACCGGGCCTTGACGCTGGCGTCAAGGCGGCGCATCGAGAATGACGCGGTGGCGGCGCCTAAGTGACGTCAGCCGCGCATGCACAAGTTGGCCGGCTCCAACCCGCACATGCACAGTTGCCGTCTTCCCCTCCGCTGCCCCGCAAGGCATGGCGGCTTGATCTTGCGGGGCGGCGGAGGGGAAAGAGTGCGTCTCTTCGAGACGCCGGCCCGATGATCGGTGGGCACCGATCATGGGCTAGTCCCCTCTCGAGCACGCCCGTGGTGCTCTATCCCCTCTCTGACCCCACAGGCCCCACACTTACCTGTTGCGCGCTGTTCACGCCGGCAGCGACCAGGTGTGGTTGCCGCCGGCGTGAACCCGTCGAGGTCTTCAGGCCGCTCGGCCCATCCAGGCCGGAGAATCGCCGGTAGCCGGGAAAAACGGCGAGCGGCGATTCTCCGAGCGGGGGTGGGAGAATCGCGGGGGGTGCCAGAGCGGCCCTCCCGTGATTCACCCACCTGGCGTGGGGAGCGGAGAATTGCGCCCCAAGAGTCTAATGGGAGTGAGGATTTTACAGGAAAGAGAAACTACTTGAGAAATTAATGGGGCTGAAAGTTGACAAATCCGACGGGAGGCACCACAGTTCAGAAAGGTAAGAGAGAGAAGACAAGGAACATACCAAGTAACGGGCCAGTTAGCCTGACAGCAGTCTTCAGGAAAATGCTGGAATCCATTATTAAGGAGTTGGTAACACACCAGTTTGAAAATAATAATATGATCAGACAGAATCAATATGGTTTTATGAAAGGGAAACTGGCAATTATTTTTTTTATTTTTTTTTATTTTAGAATACCCAATTCATTTTCTCCAATTAAGGGGCAATTTAATGTGGCCAATTGACCTACCCTGCACATCTTTGGGTTGTGGGGGCGAAACCTCGCAGACATGGGGACAATGTGCAAACTCCATACAGACAGTGAACCAGAGCCGGGATTGAACCTGGGACCTTGGCGCCGTGAGGCAGCAGGGCTAACCCACTGTGCCACCGTGCTGCCCTGAAATTGGCAATTATTGGCAACCATTTAGCAAAACTATTTGTGTTTTCGAGGATATAACCAGCAGGGTAGATAAAGGGGGCATAGTGGATATAGTTCATTTGGATTTTCAGAAGATATTACATAAAACATAAGATCTAGGAGCAGGAGTAGGCAATTCAGCCCCTCAAATCTACTCAGCCATTCAATACGATCATGGCTGATATCTCGGCCTCAACTCCACTTTCCTGAGTACTCTCCATAACCTTTCAACCCATTACTAAGTAAAAACTGTCTATCTCTTCTTTAAATTTCCTCAATGTCCTGGCATCCACTGCACTCTGGTGCAGTGAATTCCACAGATTCATGACCCTTTGAGAGAAGTAATTTCTCCCCGATGTCTGTTTTAAATCAGCTGCCCTTTATCTGAAAACTATGACCTCTCATTCTTGATTGCCCCATAAGTGGAAGCATCCATCCCATGTCGACATTGTCAATACCATTTATTATCTTATAAACCTCAATTAGATCACCCCTCATGATTCTAAACATGAGAGAGGATCAGCCTAAACTGATCAATCTCTCTTCATATGACAAACCTCTTGGGCACAATTCTCCGCTCCCCACGACGGGTGGGAGAATTGCGGGAGGGCCGGGCGACTCATGACATGCCGCCCTGGCACCCCCCGCGATTCTCCCACCCCCCCGCTCGGATGAATCGCCGCTTGCCGTTTTTCACGGGGACCGGCGATTCTCCAGCCCGGATGGGCCGAGCGGCCTGACGTTCCCGACTGGTTCACGACGGTGGCAACCACACCTGGTCACTGCCGTCGTGAACATGGCGCCAAATGCTCATTTGTGGCTTGTGGGGGACGGAGAGGGGAGTGAGCAACCACCGATCGTCGGGCCGGCGTCTCCAAGAGACGCACACTTTCCCCTCCGCCGCCCCGCTAGATCAAGCCGCCACGCCTTGTGGGGCAGCGGATGGGAAGACGGCAACCGCGCATGCGCGGGTCGGAGCCGGCAGCCGTCGTGACATCAGCCGCACATGTGCGGGTTGGAGCCGGCCAACCAGCGCATGGGCAGCTGACGTCACTTAGGTGCCGCTGTTGCGTCATTCTTGGTGCGCTGCCTTGACGCAAGCGTCAAGGCCCGGCAGCCGAGATTTAGGGAGTGCCGCCGCGAGCCCCCTCGGCGGGGGGGGGGGGGGGGGGTGAATAGGGTGCGAGGAGCGGCCTCTGAGGCTGTCGTGAAACTCGGCCAAGTTCAAAACGGCCTTCCCGATGCCGCGTGGGAGCGGAGAATTCCGCCCCTCATCTCTAGAATTAATCGACTGAACCTCCTCTGAACTGCCTCTAATTCAACTATATCTCTTGTCAAATAAAGGGACTAAAACTGTACAAAGTACTTCAGGCGCAGTCTCACTAATGCCTTATACAGTCGCAGCAACACTTCATTACTTTTATGCTGTATCCCTTTTGCTAAAAAGGCCAAAGTTCTATTTGCCTACCTTATTACCTGCTATACCTGCACACTAGTTTTCTGAGATTCATGTACAAGGACACCCAGGTCCTTCTGCACTGAACTCCTCTGAAGTTTCTCCCAATTTAGATAATAAATTGCCTTTCCATTTTTCCACCTGAAATAGATAACTTGACACTTAATCTTGCTAATCTTCATCTGCCAAATTTTGACCCAGTCATCTAACCTATCCATATCTATTTGTAAATTGCTTATTTCCTCATTGCAACTTACTATCCCATCTATTTTAGTGTCATCTGCAAATATGGCTACAGTATCTTCTATCCTGACATGCAGGTCATCAACATAAATTGCAAATAATTGGAGCCCAAGGACCAAACCATGTGGCACCTCACCAGGTGCATCGTGCCAACCAGAAGACCCATTTATCCTGACTCTCTACCTTCTGTCAGTTAGTTAGCCATCCAAGTGAATAAATTACCCCGAATCCCATGTGATCTTCCCTTGTGTATTAATCTTTTGTGCAGTGCCTTGTCAAATGCCTTCTGGAAGTCCAGATTACTACATCTACAGGATTCCCAATATCCACTTGGCTTGTTACATCTTCGAAGAACTCTTACAAATTGGTTAAACACGATTTACCCTTCATAAAACCATGCTGACTGACGGATTGTGTGCTAAATACGATGCCACAGATAAGGGGCGCGATTCTTCGCAAATCGGCCATGCCACCCTGACGCCGGGACACCATCCACCCGCCCGTGAAAAAACGGGCGGGCGTGCATGGCGCTGTGCCGTACGGCGAATCACTGCAAACGGCCGTAGCGGTGATCCTCCGTCAGCGCCGCGATTCTCCGGCGGCCGTCCGAAATAATCCGAGTCTCGCCGGTGCTGTTCTAACATGCTCTGGGCCGATGGAACCTCGGGGTTGAAGGGTCCGGGGGCGGCCTGTGGGCCTGAGGGGGGGGGGGGGGGGGGGGGCAACCCCAGGGAGGGCCTCCATATTAGCCTGGCCCATGATTGGGGCCCACCGATCGCTGGTCATCAGATAATTAGGTCATCAGATTCTGTGATGGGATAATGGCTGGTCAAACAAGGTTGTCCCAAATGACAATGGTCTTGAGGGGATCACACTGGCCAAACCAGGGCATCCTGCGTATTCTCACTAATGAGGTTAAGTCTGAATGGGACAAGATCATTAAGGCTGTGGACTTACCCCTCTGATTCTTCTGCTAGCAGTTTTTTCCCTCAGTCTGTTTTACTCCTAAATTGCCTGTTACATCTCGGACCTCATTTCTGGACCCAAGTTTCTAATATCTCCCGATCATGACACACGAAGGCTGTGGACTCAGTGCGGGGACTTTTATTACTGTTTGATTGTGTACAGGGACTAGCAGCGAATTGGCAGCCTAGGGGCTATGGAATCCCTATGGAATTGCATAGGGGCTGGTTTAGCACAGTGGGCTAAGCAACTGGCTTGTAATGCAGAGTAATGCCAGCAGCGTGGGTTCAATTCCTGTACCGGCCTGCCCGAACAGGCGCCAGAATATGGTGACTAGGGGCTTTTCACAGTAACTTCATTGAAGCCTACTTGTAACAATAAGCAATTATTATTATTAGTTTGCACCATCGCACAAGGTCAAAGTTACCTTCAGTGGGGAAGTTGTGACCTCTGAGCAAGACAGGAATTTATTGTGCTTTGAAGAGTCTAGACCAGTTAGCTTTAGAGATCGTTCTGGAGTGGTGAACTGGCATGCAAAGAATTTGTAGCGACATCCTATTTGTTTTCCAAGGAGCATTTGAAATTGAGCAGTTTCATCATGAAAATTGTATAGCATTCGTTGATGTGTTTTGTGATAAATCAACCAACTTCTTCTCTGGAAGTTTTGCTTCTTCTCGATAGGATGGAGAACAGCCTTGGCGACAGTAGGCAGTCGTTGCCAGTACATGGACTAAAGTTTGCAGTTACGATGCCCAGGTCACATTACTATTTGGAGATGTGTTGTCAAAAGTGCATTTGAAATCAAGTACAAAGCTACCTCTATTGCACAAATGGCACAAACCATTTACCAATATCATGAGTCAATTACAAAGGTGCGGTTTATAACACATTAAACGCATTGTCTATTTTGGGTAAGTGTTTCCAGCTTTGGTATTCCATCAGTATATTTCAGAGGTCTGTTTGTTGCAAAGAATGGAAGGAAAGAGAAGAAAACAGTAACAGTCATCTTTTATTCCATTCTCTTTTACATTGTATGGTTCACAGGGTCAGAATTCCTTCGATTCACATAAAAAACTACTTGCTTTTAAATAATACCTTTAAAGTAGGAAAGCATCCCTAAGAAACAGAAGAAAGAGCAGGTTGTCTGGCTCCTTGAGCCTCCTTCATTATTCAATATGATCTTGGTCACATCTCCACTTTCCTACCTGGCCCCCATCGCCCTGAACACCGCACTTGTTCAAACATAGGGCAGCACGGTAGCATGGTGGTTAGCATAAATGCTTCACAGCTCCGGGGTCCCAGGTTCGATTCCCGGCTGGGTCACTGTCTGTGCGGAGTCTGCACGTCCTCCCCGTGTGTGCGTGGGTTTCCTCCGGGTGCTCCGGTTTCCTCCCACAGTCCAAAGATGTGCGGGTTAGGTGGATTGGCCATGCTAAATTGCCCGTAGTGTCCTAAAAAGTAAGGTTAAAGGGGTGGTTGTTGGGTTACGAGTATAGGGTGGATACGTGGGTTTGAGTAGGGTGATCATTGCTCGGCACAACATCGAGGGCCGAAGGGCCTGTTCTGTGCTGTGCTGTACTGTTCTATGTTCTATATGTCTATCACAGCCTTGAATATATTCAATGACTCCCTAAAAAAGTGAAAACGGATGCTGGAATCTGAAACCAAAAGAGAAAATGCTGGAAATACTCAGCAGGTCCAGCAGCATCTGAGGAAAGAGCTAACTTTTCGAGTCCAGATGACCCTTTGTCAAAAGCCTGCAGTCTCCACAACTATCCGGGGGAGAGAATTTCATAGATTTGTGATCCTCTGTGAGAAGTATCTTCCCATCTCCATATTAAATGAGTGTTCCCTTATTCTGAAATTATGCCCCAGGTTCTGGATTCCCCCACAAGGATAAACAAAGCTGTGGGTCAGGAGGGTGGAGGCGGGTGGGGGGGGAAGGGGGAGGGGGGGGGAGGGGGAGGGGGGGAGGGGAGGGGGGGGTGCCTGAAAAAACAGGAGGCCTGTCAAGTTCAAAGCTGTGCTAAAAATAGTGACCAGCGCGAGACAATCAGGGCAATTTAGGTACTTTACGAGCTGGTTAAGAGTTTGTCAGGGGTGGAAGGTTGGATTTTCAAAGCAAATCATGTGTTTAACATGTTCCTTCTAAAATGGATCAGCGGCAGCGGATGGAGAGAGTAGGGAGCCAATCATCACTCCCATGCAATCACCCTGGCCCCATACAAGGGCCAGCAGGAGGGGGGGGGGGGGGTCATCTTTCAACCAGGACATGCCTTTGGCTCAGTGCACCCTCCCCAGGAAAGGCATAATCCCAGGCAGCTGGAGGGCTTAAGAGAGGAAGGAGGTGAGGAGAGGGCACAGAGGCCATACTCTAAACACAGGAATTTGCTGGAGAATATGGAAATACCTGAAGATGACTGGGAATCAGTGCCACAGGAGTCTGTGACTCTCCAGTCAGATGGGCACAGACATCTGTGACTTTGTCGCCAAATATATCACATCTCATATCACCCATTGCCATACCTGAGCTGTCGCTGTAAGAGCCAGTGGTCCTGAACTTCTTCACTTCTGGCTACTTCCAAGGATCAGCTGCATACCTCAGTGGCATCTCAAATACAGCTGCACACCAATGCAGGTCATTGATGCCCTCTCTGTCAGAGCTGGACAGTACATTCATTTAAACACAGACATGGCCTCACAGGAACAGAGGACTTTGGGTTTTGCCCCCATCGCTGGATTCCCCAGGGCGCTTTGTATCAATTGCATCCATGTGGCTATTTAGGCAGCCAGTGACTGGCCAGTGAGATCCATCAGGAATGGCTTAATCCGCTCTCTCAATATTCACCTGGTTTCTGACTACATCATGGAGTCAATGGATTACTGGCTCACCCATGTGGCCAGGAACATTCACTGAGAGCTCAACATGGATCACTGCTGGGCCCCAATTATTCACAAAAATCAGTGAGAGCTTTTTCCATGTGCACACTCGCTTTCCCAGACTCCTTGATCTTCTGGCAGTCCAGGCAGCTTCAGATCTGCACTCCCACCTACAACATGTGTAGTTGGATTCTAGGGGACAAGAGAGCTCTACAACTCCTTCAATTATCCCCAAAATAACTTCAGGCATTTTGACTTCAGATGGCTGGTACAAGCACTTCATGCTGGCTTTGGGTGGAAGTTAGTCATCAGCCCCATTCTACCCCAGCTCCAGGTGTCTTCCAAGCTATTTCTGGAAAGAGGTGACAAACAGCTCACGTGTCCCAAAAGGAAGCATTAGAATGCTTTCTATTTAATAATCCTCATGAACAATGTTTCAAAATATCACCAGAGTCTATCTGAGCAGTTCAAATAACCCAAGCAATTTGTTTTCTCTGAAATCGTGAGTTAGTTGGTAAGTTACTTGTGGATAGTTTCTGCAGATTGAGGTCCTGAAGCCTACTTGTGACAATAAGCGATTATTATTATTTTAAAGAGTGTCCTACACTGCTTCGATAATGCCAGTGTTAGTTCCGAACATTAATGAAGACATATACGAATACGATTGATTGACAGTCGCTGCTGTGTTCAACTGAGTTGTGATTTGATGTTGTAAACTTTTATTTTTAAGATAATTGAAAATCGCACAGAAAGCACAGTTTCTCGACAATCCAAAGATCTTGATGATCCTTTGTAACAAATTCCCCAAATCCTGCCCACATCCAAATCCCACATACATCTACATCTCAACAAGATGAGACCATTTTGAACAAACACATAAATCATATGACTCAGTTTTTCCCTTCCTAGGTAGTTTTAGCTGTTCCCCATATCATACTTTAGCAAACAGAGAGCTGTGTCAATGTTCAGCCTTGACTCTCCCTTATCATATCGCTCCCGCTTGCTGACAGAGCACTGAGGAATTATGGACTGGCTTTGTGATGTAATCTGTGCTGATAAGAACAGAGTGCTGTGGTGTTTTTTTTTTAATGTCAGGTTCTTGCGCAGTCTATTTGTGACATCGGAGATAAACAAACCATGTTGTAATAATAAACATTGAAAAAAAAAGGCCAGCCCAATCAATAATTTTTTGAGACTCTGCTTTATGTAATAAAAACAGGGTTGGTGAGTGAGTGTGTGTTTCACATTGCAGGGTTTAAAAACATTTGGCTGCTCAAAACTTTTTGAATAGTTGTTTCCCAGCCGGATGATGATAATAAGGTATTAGTGATCTTTTGCTGTGTAATGCAATGCCACATTAATTGTCTGCAAGTTAGAAAGATTAGATTTTTTGGTGCTTACAGCACTTTTTTCCTGTAATATATACTCTAAGCATAATGTTAAGTTCACTGGTGCTCCTTCCATTTTTCTCACGCAGATTGAATCTGATGGTGCATTACCTCAATTGCCTGTTTAATCTTAAACTCAGTTCCAAATCCCACAGCATGAAGACTAACTACCCACTTCAACATTCAAAGCATATTGTACATCCTTTCCCATATAACGTCGAATGCCACAGAAACAATTTCATCCCAGGTTTGACTGCGCCAGTTTGGTAATCAAGAGTCTTGCTCTATAAATGCTATCAGTCGTCTAAAACTCTGCCACCCACAACTATTTCACCTTAAGTTCTGCCCCCCTATCGGCCAAGTCGTTTGGCAAACTACATTAGTGCGTCAAGCACCCCCGACACATTGGATTCAATAGATGAAAAGATCATCAGGCCCATAATGACTCTCTGTCTATTGGATGGTGCAACTACATATATCAGTTTCCCCAATTGCTGGTAAAACAAGGTCCTGTGGTGACAAAAACAAAATTCTGTGAAATTCTTAATTAATTTTCTAAGGAGAACCAGACTTTTCGTCACACTTCATAGCTGGAGTTAACTAACCACCTCCCCCCCCCCATCACCCCCTCAGCTTCTAAGTCGTAACTTAAGAAATGAGCCATACAGGATGGGGAAATACCATTTCCATCCAATGAGCAAGTCACAAAGGAAATTTCCTACTCCACGTTATCTTTCATTCCTTCAAGCAGCACTTTGTGCCATAGATGTATTATCATCTGTTTCAAATTTATCATTACATTTTCCAGCCTGATTTCTGGCAATATACTGCCTGTGGGTAATGCTTTTGTGAAGTTTGGAAATGAGGAATTGATCCTCGTGTCACCGCACCATCTATCTTACTCTTAACATTTTCAAAAAGGTGGAGGAGATTTGATAAGTAGGACTTTTCTTTTCCAAATCCATGCCTAATATTTCAACATTTCATGAAAGAACCATATCGTGTCTTTCATGACCTCAAATGCATTGCACAGCCAATGAATTCCCTTTGAAGATTAGTGACTGCTGTAATGTAGACAATTACAACAAGCTTGTACATGGGAAGGTACCACAAATAGAAATGGGAGCAATGACCAGGTATTTTCAGTTGAGAAATAAATACTGACAAAGTCATTGATAAATCTCTCTTGTGTTTTTTTTCAAATAGGCACCATGGGAGAGTAATGCCATAAAGCTTTTTACATACAGTTGAGATGGTAGACACGGGGCGCAATCTACTGGCCACGTTACGCCCGAAAGGCAGCGCGGCGCAACACGGCTGGTCGATCCCTCTTCCAGGATATATCCGGCTCGGCACACTTTGCAAGGTCTAACTTGAATTTTCAATCTTCAGACTCAGAGGCAAGAGGTACTTAGCTAAGGGCAGCATGGTGGTGCAGAGGGTTAGCCCTGCTGCCTCACGGCGCTGAGGTCCCAGGTTCGATCCCGGCTCTGGGTCACTGTCCGTGTGGAGTTTGCACATTCTCACCGTGTTTGCGTGGGTTTCGCCCCCACAACCCAAAGATGTGTAGGTTAGGTGGATTGGCCACGCTAAATTGCCCCCTAATTGGAAAAAATTAATTGGGTACTCTAAATTTATTTTATTAAAAAAATAAAAAAAGAGGTACTTAGCTAAAACTTACAGCAAACGGCTATATGTATACCCCTCTGACCTACTCTGTATTCTGGATTCTAGTATTTCTCTTACTTTTGATATGGGAATACCGAGCAGTGGTGCCTGGAATGAGATTTGTCTCCCTGCTGAAACACAAAATAATACATTTAATTGCTTCCATGCTGGCAGAAGCTCCTCAGTGCTCAATGATTCTTTCACAACTATTGCTAATCTACCCACAGGTTACTTCAGCACCTCGAATATATACCATTTGTCACAAAGGATGTGTATGTCTCTGATATACCTTTAATTCACAGTGAGGCAGAGAGAGCGAGTGAACAGTAGGCTTTATTAGTCATGAACGTGCCTAGCCAGAGTCAGTAGTACAGATGAATGCCGCCCACAGGAGGCCGGCCTATATATGGCCCCGGTGTGGGCGGAGCCAGAGGCAGAGCCATACCGGGGTTACAGTACAGTACCTGGAAGCAGTTCGTATCACCACTTCCAGGTCATAGGTCACAGGTTATGGTATCATGCATGCATTATGGTGAATACATTCCTCACAGTCTCTTTAATGTATTAGTAAACTGGCTGAGATGCAGCAGAAATGGCTTAGAAAAATACACACCTTTTGAAGAATGTGATTGTGATCTGCGCATCCCATCTACTCTTTTGTAATTGAAGTGAGAGGTCAGCCCATGTCTATATTCTTACTTGGTGACCAACCAAAGGAGGGGAGGTCTGAACACAGCGAGAGACTTCGTTGTTGAAGTGGAAGTCGAGGTGTTGGAGAAAGTGCACAAATCTCCAAACAACACATTCCAACCCTTCAAGAATCACTTCCCCAGTGCATGGCAGAGTCAGCAGATTGCATATTGGACTTATCAGCCATCTCAGAACTTAACAATTGAAGCAAGTCATCCCCGAAGCTGAAGGTTTGCCGAAGAAGAAGAGACATCCAACATGCCTCAACCTGGAAATTTTAAGTACCGTATATTTTTATGAAAGCCTTACATTAAATAACACCATGTGCTTTCAAAATTTCCTTTAGACGGCTGAATTTTTAAAAGGTTATTTTGTCTTGATTCAAGACAGAGAAAAAAGGCACACAGAATTAAGCAGGATAATTATGCTTGTCAAAAACCATTGTGTTTTTGGCTACTCTAGCACCGGGTTTTTCAAAGTGCGGGTCACAACCTGCTGGTGGGTCACAGGCAGGTGCTGGAGGGTCGCGGAGCACTTAGTCGCGCTGTTCTTGATCATGGGAAATGCGCGCAATGTCCATTACTGGCTTTTACATTGCGAATGGCGGTCGCTGCTGCCTTTTAACTGAAAATAAATTAGGCTATGTGGAGTCTTCCAGCCAGACGTGGCAGCAGAGAGCAGGTCATGTAGCCAGCATGTACACCCTCCAGGTAGGTGCTTTTAACGCCAAATCACAGAGGAGTGTTGTTTCAATTTTCCAGCTGCTGGCTAGCAAGGCAAGTAAATTGTGAAGGTGAATGGTTTTCTTAGAAGTAAGAGATGGTCAGAGACTCAGATAGACAGTTTGCCTACTGGACAGGATCTCACAACAGAATCTGCTGGAGAGAGCTGTCCAGGAGAGTCCAGGGCAGGAGAGAGCAGTGCTAGTGTTAGCTCTGTACAGAGCGCCAAGGCCTCTGGTTAACAGCCGACAAAGAAGAAACTTAACTTGGGAGCAAAGCAGTATAAAGCTGATTTATTGAGGTGTAGTTTTGTCAATTGTGCAGTGCAAATAAGGATGCAAAGCCCATGTGTATTATATGCAGGGAAGTACTGTCAAATGAGAGAAGTTTCAGATTTTGAAAGAGAAGTGGTGGCTGAAAAATTCTTATTGAAGTTGAGACCCCAGAGTCTGTTATTAACTTAGAGCTTACTCTAAATTAAAAGTCTACTCTGCTTCAGCTGACCTGTAATACCACATTAAAAACATTCTAAAGGCCCATGAGTCTGCCAGCATTCCGGAGTAGCATCTCCCATGAGTATCCAGTGCTGAGTAAAACAAGCATTTTGTTGCTGTTGCCCTTCACGATGACCTACATATGCGAGGTTGTATTTTCCGTTTTCATAAAAATGAAGATGGCACAGAGGAACTGGCTGAAGCCTGCACCTGATACGTGCATTGTCCTCTCCTCCTGTGAACCTGGTTGGACCAAGAAGGCTCTCCCTTCGCATTAAATGTAAGTGAATATGGAGTGTGTCGTAAAAGTTGGAAGGTCAGCCGATGAGCAAAAGTGCGTCTCGGGGGAAAAAGTTTGAAAAACACAGCTCTAACAAGGTATAGAAGAATTAAGTTGACACCCATGGAATTATATTCCAATGCCTTTTTAAGAGGAGGGGAGAAAATTGGTCCAACAGGGTACCAGAGCACAAAGGAGGATCCAACGAAGATATTATCCATGTGCTTTCATGAATGGTAACAAAGTTGTGATGCCTTTTTCTCTGGTGGGTGATCCAGAACAAGATCATTTTCAAATTAGAGTGAAGGCAATTAGGCATGAATTTGGAAAGCATATTTTTCGCACAAAGGCTAATGGAAATCTGGAACTCATTCTCCCGAAAGGCTATGTGTACTGAGTCAATTGACATTTTCAAGAATGAAATCGATAGTTTTTTATTTGGATAGCGATATTGCGCGCTCTGGGATGAAGGTGGTTAAATGGTGTCTGAAATGAGAGCCAATTCCTTATTTATTATTTCTTTGCTTTTTCACAGCCAAAATGGACAAAGCTCGGTAGCATTGTGGATGGCACAATTGCTTCACAGCTCCAGGGTCCCAGGTTCGATTCAGGCTTGGGTCACTGTCTGTGCGGAGTCTGCACATCCTCCCCGTGACTGCGTGGGTTTCCTCCGGGTGCTCCGGTTTCCTCCCACAGTCCAAAGATGTGCAGGTTAGGTGGATTGGCCATGATAAATTGCCTTAGTGTCCAAAATTGCCCTTAGTGTTGGGTGGGGTTACTGGGTTATGGGGATAGGGTGGATGTGTTGACCTTGAGTAGGGTGCTCTTTCCAAGAGCTGGTGCAGACTCGATGGGCCGAATGGCCTCCTTCTGCACTGTAAATTCTATGATAATCAACATCGAGGGCCGAAGGGCCTGTTCTGTGCTGTACTGTTCTATGTTCTAAGGAAAATGGTAAAAATTCGCAGTCGGAAGAAGATTGTTGCTAAACATTATTAAAAAAACGGCCACATTAAGATCAGATGTGTGCGTCACAAAGTGACATATTGCCAAACAGAAAGTCACATGCCTCCCGCAAAAGTTTATGTTGCAGTTTCAGTGGGAAGTTTGCCAATGTTTTTAAGGGCAATGTCCAGGTTTTAGGACATAATCACTTACTTGCTGTGGTGTTTTATTTGAGCACCAGCTTGCTGTTAAAACAAAAAGTGTCTGGTAAACCTGTCCTTAGCAGTTTTTATATTCCACACCAATGCCCCGGACGGAGTCCTCACAAAGTTAGCAGCGACCCTGAAGTAAACTGACAAAACTTCTGAACAGGCCAGTTTTTTAACTGGTTCTCACCAGTCACCAAACATGACGAGCAGTTTTACCGAGACCTAAATGAGACCTGCAGTTTAAGGCCCAGCAGCACCGACACGTGGGTCTTGGAGAACAAAGCAGCCTTTATTTGGAGGAAGTCGGAAAGCTCACTCGTCAACTTCATCAGACTGACATTGTGCACAACGATTCAAGCGAATGTGCCGTGTGCTTGTGAACAAAGCTTTGCCAGACATTTATTTTCCTAAAAACAGTACCCTTTTAAAACATTGTAATCCTTTCGCAAACTAGTCAAACAAAGACTTTGATCTATCCTGTTGACATTTGGCAATATCACACAGGTTATTTGAGGCCATCACTTCTCCAATTACAATGTAGAAGGTGTTGAAGCTGTCACAAATCAATATAGACTTTGGACATGGCTGATAACTACAATGCCATCCTGCAGAGAACTACCTTTTAATCTTTTTATTATTGTTAATCAAAAAATTGTAATGTAATCATCGTTGAATAGACACTTTATGGAAACACAGATTTTCCTCTGGCCGCTTATCTGCTCTGGAGTCAGCCTCAGATCTTTCAGCAATGGCCATAGGTTTCTGGTAGCTGTGGCTATAGGTTTCTCAATGTTTTCATCTTCAACAGCAACATTAAAGAGTATTTGCTGAGGTCGCTTATATTCTGTAGAAATGTGGAGTGGTTTGGAAGATTGGCTTGACAATCCTCCCGGCAAGTGATCGCTTCTCGACCTTTTTGTTAAGATCAAGCAGAGGGTCAAGCCCAAGATGGGGTGTAATGTCTATTTTTGTCAGCTTGGAGTTAGTTATGTCTCTCTTGTGGGGATCATAAATTGTATTCAATTTGAATTTGAACTGGTTTTTGGAGCAAGCAAGGAGGTGGATTAAGTGTCTAACCCTGTCCACTTGGTACATTGGCTTTGTAACTCTTAGAAAGGAATAACGTTTTTTTAAATTTCCACTGAGGTTGGGAAAATGTCCAGGCGGAGGTTGACATAGCTCGACACTACTTTATTTGATAAAGGCCGATATCTTAAATTCGGGTTGGGTAACAACCTTAGCAAACATGCTAGCCCCATAGGAACACTATCAGAAAACAATAAAACAAAATGGCCGCTCTGCTTCTTAAAATCTGCTATACACATTGTTCAATGTTTATTCATGGTGGTTATTGTTAGAGAAGGAAAGAAAAAAGAAAATCAGCATGAGAAAAGTTTAGGCCAGGAGAAACCTTTATAAAATAACGTTCATTGTTACCATCAAAATGGTGTACCAAGTTAAAAGAAATCTCCGTCGTTCAAATAACCCTGATTAATTTGGCAGATTCCATCTGTGTTGCTGACCAGCAAGTTACAGCCACACAAAAAAAGGTTTGCATCACTACATTTTAAGCAACCAAAGGTCAAAGGCCTGGACTCCACCTGTTTTAACAGCTCTTGCTTTTCTGATAGAGTGAACAATTAGCAGGGATTGGAAACACCCCATTCAATTAAAGCAATTAGAAACCAGTCATTACACTGAATTGAACTGTACTTTAAGCTGCATGACAAATAATTGCTAAGTAATAGTCTATTTATAAAATTATGGAGGCAGCATTTTAAAAACTCATTCCAATCTAGTTTTACTTTGCGTATTTTGGTAAAATTATTTTTCATTGTGCGATTGTTGCAGACAAAACAGTTCTTTTGGTCATCTCATCAATCTTATTTTGATGTGCAATCGTTTGCTGTCTTATCTGATATAAATAAAGGGGCTTATCTTTAGCATGTGCTAATCTTTGCTCTCTGTTTCCCCCAAATACGGCCTGCAGCACAAGCTGATGGCAGATTCAGTCTGGATAATGGTTGACTAACCCTGTTCTGCCATGCAGTCAGGCCCCATTCAAAGATTCCTTTAAACACAAGATGCAAAATATCAATCAGCAGATTGCCTTATAACTTTATTCTGTCGGACTGGTTTATAATGCTACTAAACATCAGAAAATTCAGCATTCTGAAATTGCAGTTACACCAGCATTTCAGGGAAAGGGCTCTGCTGAATTTCCCAAAGGGAGTAATTTAAGTAAATGAAAAGCTTAATCTGCAGCACACCTAGTGGGGGCATGGAAATATTAGCAAAGCCGTAACCCCAGCACAAAATGGAATTGGTGCAGCGACGGAGTTGTTAACTAATTATGTACAATGCCACATCGACCTGTGGGCAACACTGAAACAAAAACAGGAAACGCTAGAAATACTTTGCAGGTCAGGCAACGTCTGTGGAGGAAGAAATGAAGTTGATATTTCAGGTCGACATCCTTTCATTAGAACTGGAAATATTAGAATCGTAATAAATTTTAAGCAATTGTCGAGGCAGGAAAAAAGGAGTATGGTGTGAAAGAACAAAAGGAAATGTCAATGATGAGTGATGGAAGGCAGGACCTGAACAATACTGCTGCCTTTTATTCCAAAGGGTTGGAGGTGAGGTGCAAGACCTTGAAAGGGAGGTTGCTATATGTGGAATTGCAGAAGAACAAGATTGTTGCGATGGTGTATCAGTATGTCATTGTAACATACAGTTCTCAGCAGAGCAAGGGTTAATGTGGGACTGGAGAACAGCACAACCACGGTATGAATGATGTATAGAGTCACATGATAATAGGTTCTGAGAGAACAGTCCAGAGGGAACACTCTGAAGTCAGCCTACCAGCATGGAAGCAGCACCAGGCTTGCCAATAACCTGGCATCAATAAATAGTTAAATACCAATACACGGTTCATCTTTCAACAGGGCTGCTTTGCCCTGGGTGCTGTTGAGTTTCTTGAGTGTTGTTGGAGCTGCACTCATCCAGGCAAGTAGAAAGTATGCCATTACGCTCCTGACTTGTGCCTTGTAGCTGGTGGACAGGCTTTGGGGAATCAGGAAGTGAGTTACTCGCCATAGGATTCCTACCCTTTGACCTTCTCTTGTAGCTACGGTATTTATATGGCCAGTCCAGTTTAGTTTCTGGTCAATGGTAACCACCAGGATATTGATAGTGGGGGATTCAATGATGATACTTACCATTGAATGTCAAGGTAGATGGTTAGATTCTCTTCTGTTGGAGATGGTCTTTGCCTGGCACTTGAATGGAGCAAATGTTACTTGCCACTGCTCAGCCAGTGCCAGGTCTTGCTGCATTTGGACATGGACTGCTTCAGTGTCTGAGTAGTCGCAAATGGTGTTGAACATTGTGTAATCATCAGCGAACATCCCTACCATTGGCCTTATGATGGAAAGAGGTTCATTGATGAAACAGTTGAAGATAGTTGGGCCTGGGACACTATCCTGGAATTGAGATGATTGATCTCAAACAACCACAACCATCCTCCTTTGTGCCAGGTATGACTCCAACCAGTGGAGAGTTTTCCCCAATTCCCATTGACTCCAGTTTTGTAGGGTTCCTTGATGCCTTACTCAGTCAAATGTTGCCTTGATATCAAGGGTAGTCAGTCTCACCTCACCTCTGGAGTTTAGCTCTTTTGACCATGTTTGAACTAAGTTGTAATGAGATGAGTGACCCTGACAGAACCCAAACGGAGTATCAGTGAGCAGGTTATTGCTAAGTAAGTACCACCTGATGGTGCTGTCAATGACCACTTTACTGATGACAGGTTGAACCTGTCCGACATTATGTGTACAGGACAGATGTGGGTAATTTTTCACACTGCTTGTGCAGCTGTACTGGAACAATGATACAATTTTAAAGGTTGTGGGGAGAGACACCTAGAACATAGAACAGTACAGCACAGAACAGGCCCTTTGGCCCTCAATGTTGTGCCGAGCCATGATCACCCTACTCAAACCCACGTATCCACCCTATACCCGTAACCCAAAACCCCCCCTTAACCTTACTTTTTGTAGGACACTACGGGCAATTTAGCATGGCCAATCCACCTAACCCGCACATCTTTGGACTGTGGGAGGAAACCGGAGTACCCGGAGGAAACCCACGCACACAGGGGGAGGACGTGCAGACTCCACACAGACAGTGACTCAGCCGGGAATCGAACCTGGGACCCTGGAGCTGTGAAGCATTTATGCTAACCACCATGCTACCCTGCTACCCAAAAACACCTGGGTTGTTTTTGTGCATAAATCGTTCAAAGTGCCTGGATAAAGTTTTATAAACAAAGAAATAATTACAACAAACCTATATAAAACACTATGTTGGTAATAATTAGTGTATTGGTAATAATTAGTGTATTGTGCCCAACGCTCGGTATCATCGTTTTGAAAGGATGGGAAAGTTTTGAGAAAAACACGTAGAAGATATACTAGAATGGGATTGGGAATGTTTCTCTCTGGAACCGAGAGACTAAGGACACGATCTTGAGCCCGCACCCACCACCCGCGGGATCACTCGGGGGTTACATGCCAGTTTCCTCTCTGAGCCAAACACTCTGCCAATTCTAGTAAGATTGCGCCCTAAGGAGATAGGTGTTTGAAACTTTGGAATGCTTAGAACAGCAAATAAAGAGAAATGGTTTCCAGTGGTTGAAGAAAGGTTGTGGATTCAAGGTGATTGGCAAAAGAACCAGAGATTACTTGAATAAAAACCTCTTACACAATGAACGGTTAGGATTTAGAAGGCTCTGCCTGATTAGGTGGTAGAAACAGATTCAAAAGGTAATCAGATAATCCAGTTTTGCCACCAACCCACATTGGGGATCCACATCGGCCGCCCTTCGTGACCCATACCGCCGGCCTTCGCGACCCACATAGGTCAACCTTTGATGCGGAAGGAGAGCCTGATTGGTCCTCAAAATCTCACTTCAATCTGGTTCACAGGAGGAGAGGGCAGTGCACATATCATGTGCAGACTTCAACCAATTCCTTTGTGCCAACTTCGTCTTTGTGAGAACAGAAAATCCAATCTCGCATATGTAGGTAGTCGTGAAGGGCGATAGTAACAAAATGCTCATTTTACTCAGCCCTGGATATTCCTGGGAGATGTTACTCCAGAATGCTGACAGCCTCATCGGCTTTTGAGGTGTTTTAAATATGCTGTCACAGGCAAGGTACAATAGCGTAGTCTTTTCATTTGGAGTCAGCTCCAGGTTAATAACTGACTCTGGGGTCTGAACCTCAAAAGGGATTTTTCACCCACCACTTCTCTTTCAAAATCTAAAATTTCTCCTCTCATTTGCCAGTACTTCTCTGCATATAACACACATGGGCTCTGCATCCTTATTTGCATTGGCACAATTGACAAAACCATACCTTAAGAAATCATCTTTGTACAACTTTGTTCCCGAGTTAAGTTTCTTCTTTGTAGACTGTTCATCAGAGGCCCTGGACCTTTGGACAGAGCTAACTCCAGCACTGCTCTGTTCTTCCCTGGACTCCTCGTAACAGCTCTCTCCAGCAGATTCAGTTGTGAAATCTTGTGCAGTAGGTACACTGCCTATTTGAGTCTCTAGCCATCTCTTACTTGTAAGAAATCAATTAATCTTCACACTTCTCTTGCCTTACTTGCCAGCAGCTAGAAAATGGAAGAAGCTCTCCTCTGTGATTTGATGCCAAAAGCACGTACATTGAGGGCATTTGGTGTATGTGCAGCGTGCGTGACCTGTTCTCTGCTGTCGCTTCTGGTTAGAGGACTTCACACAAGCCTCCTTTCCTTCTCATTTAAAAGGTGGCAGAGGCTGCCATTCTCAATAAAAATGCTGGCAGTGGCCATCGGGTGCTTCTCCCCCAACTGGGAGCACTGTGAGAACGCTGCCGCTGATCGCTCTGTGACCCACCCGACACCCTCCCTCGACTCATCTGCGGGTCACCACCCACACTTTGAAAACCCCTGAAATAGGGAATCAGGTGCAGGGCTGATCTATTACTTACCTAAAGACGGATACCCGTAGTTTGCGTTTTTCTTTGACTTCATTTTTCTCTGCCATGTCATAATTTGGTCTCAGCAAAATGGATGAAATGTCTTTTGACCATTTCAGAGATTTTATCATCTGCCTTTAATTGACCTTCCCTCATCCCATCGTGAGTAAGCTCCCTGATCCACTGTAGTGTGCACTTGGATCTATCAATAAGCATACAAACTGAGCACTGTGACCACATTGCAGACGTTGGGTGGGATGTTCCGACCCTTCATGTCGGCAGGATCTTCCGGTCTCGCTGAAGTCGACCCCTGATGTCGGGATGGACGGGCCGTGTAAATTGTCATTGGCTTTGGCCAGTGACGAGCCGCGTCTGTCGCTGGGATACTCACTGAAGGTGCAGGGGTGGGCTGGAAAATTCCTGCCTTAATTTTGCCCATGATTTTCTTGCACTGCTCAGATGGGGGGGGGGGGGGGGGGGGGGGGTAAAAAATATGGAGGGTTCTTGTTCCACCGCATCCCTGCTCACTTGTAAGACATAAAGTTGAGGGTAGCACGGTGGCGCACTGGTTAGTGCTGTTGCCTCATGGCACCAGGGTCCCAGGTTCGATCCCAGCTCTGGGTCACTGTCCGTGTGGAGTTTGCACATTCTCCCCGTGTTTGCATGGGTTTCGCACCACAACCCAAAGATGTGCAGGGTAGATGGATTGGCCAAGCTAAATTGCCCCTTAATTGGAAAAAATGAATTGGATACTCTAAATTTAAAAAACAAAGACATAAAGTTGTCTGTAGAAGTCAGACAATAAAGGATTTGCAAGTCCAAGTATTGGTAGGAACATTCAGATTGATGAACACTGATGAATTGTCATTGTACATCAAATTTTTCATCATTTCAGCCATAGGGACACTGAATACAGGACATGCACACAACGGATACTGCTGGCAGAATGACGGCGCCATTTCAAATCCACCCAACAGAGCATCTGGTTCATTTCTTTTTTTAACAATTTCCAATTAAGGGGCAATTTAGCATGGCCAATCCACCTACCCTGCACATCTTTGGGTTGTGGGGGTGAGACCCACACAGACAGGGGGGAGAATGTGCAAACACCACACATACAGTGACCCGGGGCCAGGATCGAACATGAGTCCTTGGCGCCGTGAGGCAGCAGTGCTGACCACTGTGCCACCCTGTTCTGATTCATTTCTGCACAACACAAATTCACATTCCGATTTTGCCACTTTATTAGGAATGGGGTTGTTGGTTAATTGTCCAATCGGCCCATCCTTTAAGCTGCTACAGTCATCTTGACCACAGCATCCACCTTCACCCCAAGATCACTAAACTCTCTGCGTTAATGGGAATAGTGTTAAGACAAAATGTGCCGAAAGTCAGTAAATTAAAAGGATCCTTGGGAAATGTTCTGCAATCAGCAGGAGGCCTGTCTAGAATCGTCCCACTCAATGTGCCGGGAAAGGAAATCTGTGACCATTCTCTGGCAAATGTTCGCCTGTTGTTAATCATTAAGAACTGATTTAACATCAGTATAACCCATTAAGTGCAACTGAAATAGATAATCAAACCTTTACAATGTGTTCCATTGTATCACCTCACCCTTTCACAGCGCTTGATGTAGTTTCACTTCAATTGAATCTCTCAACAAATTCAAAGAGTACAGGGAGAAGAGATAATAACGACAATGCTGCACTGATCACTTGAGGGAATGTCTCCAAAAACCTCATACACACCAAACAGTAAATGCAATCATCCTTGTTTAAATTGTGGCCCATTGCATTTTATGACTGCAAGCAAACTTCTGCCCAAAGTGCCTTTCCCATTAAGACTGGGCACATTCTTTTGTGAGCAGTCTTACTCTATAGGGGTCTCTTAAGGGAAGAAAGTAACAGGTCTGATATTTCACAATGTGTGATCAAGGCACTTACAACATGATCCACAATTTAATAATTTATGAGGTGTAAACAAGCACAAATGCAAATGACCTCAAAGCTGTTTATGTTGGGAGTGAGTCTGTGGAATTATTTACTGCACAGGGCTGTAGAGACTGGGTCGTTAAGTATGTTCAAGGGTGAGACAGATAAATTTTTAATCAGTAAGGAATTAATGGTTATGGGGATAAAGCGGGAAAGTGGAGTTGAGGATTATATCAGATCAGCCATGATCTCATTGAATGGCAGAGCAAACAAGATGGGCCGAATGGCGCACTTCTGCTCCCATGTCTTATGGCTCCACACATGCTGTCCATAGAATCCCGGCAGTGCAGTAGGAGGCCATTCGGTCCCTCGAACCTGTACCGATCCTACAAAAGATCACCCCACCTGGGCCCACCTCATCCATGTAATCCCACCCAACCTGCGCATCTTTGTGGGCGGAAAGCAGAGCACCTGGAGGAAACCTACACAGGCAGGAAAATTCCACACAGTGATCCAAGGCTGGAATCGAACCTGGGTCCCTGGCGCTGTGCGCAGCAGTGCTAACCACTGTGCCACCTGGGACTTAGACCTGGGCATGCTAGAGAAAGTTTGTTTTCACTACATCCAATTCACAAAGGTTTTGTCCCCTTGCTGCACAATAACCTCTTCATACCTGCATCAGTTTTTTCTCTTCCTGTCATTACCACATCCTGGATATTTAAAGTTAGCTTATTATCTCAGGAAATATGCCCTGAAAGGAGGCTGCCAGTAGAGTCAGTGGCAACCTCAAAGCAAAGTGCTATAGATACTTGAAAAAGAGAAAGTTAAGTTGCAGACAATGGGAAAGAGCCATGGACAGCACTTTCAAGGAGTGGCCAAATGGCCCCTTCTCTGTACAGTTCTCCCATATCAGGCAGCCTGCACAATACACATGTGTCAAGCAAGTGACAATCAATTTGTTTGCAAGAGGAAACATTTCCACCAGTTTTCCTGCAGACAGGGCAACATTTAAACAACATAAAGGGGCAATTTAGAGTGGCCAATCCACCTACCCTGCACATCTTTGGGTTGTGGAGGTGAGACTCACGCAGACACGGTGAGAATTTGCAAATTCCACACGGACAATGACCCAGGGCAGGATTGAACCCGGGTCCTCAGCGGCGTGAGGCAGCAGTGCTAACCACTGCACCACCGCACCGCCCAGATGGGGCATCATATGCAGAGAATGCCTTCAGCAGTTGCTAAGAACCCATTGAGTGCAAGGATTTGGATGTAGCGATCATGGGTGTGGCTGTTCTTCCAAGGCCTTCATGAAGAGAAATAGTTTGCACTCAATGCCTGGTCAAATGTTGTCTGAGTAAAGAAGTATCATGGTGCTTCGAAGCGGACAGTATCCGGGAAGCAGCCTTCATTGTGCAGTAATTCTGGATAGTTTTTAAAAATGTCTCAATGGGTGAATGCCTCTTAGGGAAACTGCGTTAATGCCTGCTGACCCTTAACAGCAGAAAAACAGCTCTGCACATCATTTGCTCAATAAAATAATGTTTGTGCAAAAGGGCAACGGGTTTGCATAGTTCTCCAAATGGGAGTCCCTGAGAGGGTGCAGCAGTTCTCAGCATCAGTTTGTGCCATTGTTTTTCATATGCATTCATGGAATGTGGGTCTTCCTGCACGGCCGCCATTTATTGCCCATCCCTAATTGCTCTGAAGAAGGTAGTGGTGATCCACCCTCTGCAGTTCATGTAATGTAGGCACACCCACAGTGCTGTTAGGAAGAAAGTTCCAGGATTTTGACCCATGCAACAATAACTGATAGGGCTCCACAAATACTATGAGAGAAATAAAGCCCACTTAGCGTCACCTTTCTCCTGATAGCAACAAAGTGCCTATTTGTACTCAGAGAAGAATAATAATATAATAATCTTTATTGTCACAAGTAGGCTTACATTGCAATGAAGTTATTGTGAAAAGCCCCTAGTCACCACATTCTGGTGCCTGTTCGGGTACACAAGGAGAATTCAGAATGTCTAAATTACCTAACAGCACTTCTTTTGGGACACCCGGAGGAAACCCACGCAGACAGAGGACGAATGTGCAGATTCCGCACAGTGACCCAAGCCGGGAATCGAACCTGGGACCTTGGCGCTGTGAAACTACAGTGCTAACCACTGTGCTACTGTGCAGGACTTATATGACTGCATTGACTCGGCTATGGGCCTCCTTTCTTTCAGTTCCAATCTTTTTGGGAAGGGTGGGTGGTGGGAATGGTATTGGTTTTCCTTTAAGGCAGCTTTGCTGGGTAGACAAACAGCTCCTCAGCAAAGGAGCTCTCTCCGTTGTACATTGTGCACAATTAGTCAACATTTCTGTCACCATCACAACTTCCTCTTTTTTGACAAGCGAAAGGAGCTGCTTCTCTTGTTAGATTTTGCAATTTCCAACTAAATATGCTCTGAGCAAGCTGTTCCTTGCCTACAGCCTAGTCAAAAGAAGGGTCAGTACTACTGTCACCAACTCCAGGTGGCCATATCATTGTAGGATTTATCACATGACCACTTGCACTTCTGTGTCAAACACATTTTTGTTTCCGTTTCCAACATTTTTATGACTGATAAACAAGAGTGTTCAAATAAAATGGCAGGAACAAACAGGAAAATCCTGGACAGTTGGCAATCCACAACAAATCTTATGCTGTATGTTCTGTGTGCAGCGGGACCAGTGGATGCTGTCCTAGATAGAAGTGACAAACAGCCATGGCTCCACAACAAATTTGCTATCTAATTACTCCTCTTGAAAAGTGAGCATATGTCGACATTGGATGCGCGGTTGGCTAAGCTAGCATTTTCTATTGCTCATCCCTAATCACTGTTGAGAAGGTGGCGACAAGCTGCTTTCTTCAACCGCTGCAGCCATGTGGTGTAGTTACACCCACAGTGCTGTCAGGGAGGGAATTCCAGGACATTGAACCAGCGACAGTGAAGGAATGGCGACATATTTCCAAGTAAGGATGGTGTGTGTGGCCTGGATGCAACGTGCAGGTGGTGATGTTCCCATGGATCTGTTGCCATTGTCCCTCTAGATCAGTGTTTTCCAGGACCCAATTTTACCTTTGCGACCCATTCCAGCAGACCTTCGCAACCCATCATTTCTGTTTACCTTTAATGAAACAGGTGAGCCTGTTTGGTCTTCACAATCTCACTCGAATCAGGTTCACAGGAGGAAAAGGCAATATTCATATTAGGTGCAGAGTTCAGCACATTCCTTTGTGCTGTCTTCAGCTTTGTGAGGATGGAAAATCCAACCTCGTACATGAAGGTCATCGTGAAGGGCAATGGCAACAAAATGCTTGTTTTACTCAACATTGAATACTCCTCGGAGATACTACTCCAGAATGCTGACAGCCTTATGGACTTGTGGTGTGTTTTTGTGTATTGTCACAGGTGAGGTGCAAAATTTTAATCTCTTCATTTGGAGTCAGCTGTAAGTTAATAACTGACTCAGGGGGCGGGGTTCTCCCCTACCCGGCATGACGGGGGGTCCCGGCGTAGGGGAGTGGCGCCAACCACTCCGGGGTCGGTCATCCCCAAAGGTGGGGAATTCTCCGGACCTTTGGGGGCTAGCCCTGCGCCGGAGCGGTTAGCACCAGAAGACTGGCGCAAAAAACCGGCGCCCCCGGCAGCGGGGCTGGCCGAAAGGCTTTCGCCGGTCGGCGCATGCACCGGCGGTGACGTCAGCGGCCAGCTGCCACTGACGTCACCATCGGCGCATGCGCGATGTGGGTTTCTCTTCCGCTTCTGCCATGGCGGAGGCCGTGGCGGCCTCGGAAGAGAAAGAGTGCACCCAGGGCACTGGCCCGGATCTGAGCGGGGGACCCCGATCGCGGGCCTGGCCACCGTGGGGGCACCCCCCGGGGTCCGATCGCCCCCTGCCCCCCCCAGGACCCCGGGGGCCCGCTCGCGCCGCCGATCCCGCCGCCACCAGAGGTGGTTCAAATCTCGGCGGCGGGAGAGGCCTCCCAGCAGCGGGACTTCGGCCCATCGCAGGCCGGAGAATCGCCGCAGGGGCCTCGCCGATCGGAGTGGCGTGATTCCTGCTGCCGCCACTTCCCGGGTGGCGGAGAATCACTGCCACGGTGGGGGCCGGATTTTCGGCGGCCCCAGGCGATTCTCCGACCCTGCTCGGGGTCGGAGAATTTCGCCCAGGGTCTCAAACTCAAATGGAATTTTCATCCACCTCCTCTGTTCCAAAATCTGAAAATTCTCCTCAGGAAAATAGTGACAAAAACTATTGATCAGCACAGCCAGATGTCACAGAATAAGGCTTGCCAGCTTCTTGATAGTTCCCTTACTTAGACTGTTTGCTTTGATGTGTCGTAGCAGTGTAGGGAACATGTCGTAGTTTTGGCTTTACACTTATACTTGCCAAACTCTCAGTGACTTTTGGAAAGCGTCTTCACAGAGCCGAAAGCAATCATCATCTTTCCCTTGCAATTTGAAGTTCAGTTAGTTTAGAATTGAAAAAGATATCTGCAAGGTAAGACATAGTTAGCATCCACCTCTCATTTGCCAATACTTCCATGCTTATGGGATTTACATCCTGATTTGCATTAGCACAATTAACAAAAACATACCTCAAGAAATCATCTTTATACTGCTTTGTTCCCAATTTCAGTTTATTCCTATTGGGTTGTTCACCGGAAACCCTCGAGCTCTGTATACAGCTGACAGCAGCACAGATTTGTCCTGCTGTGGATTCTCCTGTGCAGCACTCTCCAGCAGATTCAGTTGTGAGATCTAGGCCTGTTTGTATTGCTGGCACTCTCTTCCTTATTACAAACTGATCCATTTTCAGTTCTCCATAGTCCTGTTGCCTTGCTTGCTGGTAGCTACAAAATGGATGAATCACTCGTCAACGATTTTGCGTCCAAAGCAAGGATGCGCAGGGAGCATGATGTCAAGGTACATGCAAAACACATCACCTGCTCTCTGTTGCCACTTCCAGCAGGAAGTCTCCATCGTTGCTATGTAAAGGCTGGTCACGGCCAGCATTCTTAACTTAAAAGCTGATCACAGTCGGGCATTCTCAAATTAAAAGTCGGTCGCCCCGATGTTCTTGAAAGCTGATCGCAGCCATTGGGCACTTTTCCTGTTATCGGGAATGCTGCAACCAATCACTCCACGATCTTCCCGACATCTGCCTGCGACCCACCCGTGGTTCACGACCCACAATTAGAAAACCCTGTCTGGCTGGTAGGGTTTATGAGTTTGGAATATCGAAGAAGCCTCGCTTTACTTCACAGTGCATCTCAGTAGCTGGTGAACACTGCTGTCACTGTGCATCTGTGGTGGAGGAAATGAATGTTTACAGTGGTGCCAATCAGGCGGGCTGCTTTGTCCTGGGTGGTGTCCAGCTTCTTGAGTTTTGTTGAAGCTGCACTCATCCAGGCACGTGGAGAGTATTCCAGCACAATCCTAACTTGTGTCTTGTACATGGTGGACAGGTTTTGGGGAGTCAGGGGGTGAGTTACTATCCACAAAATACCCGGTCTTTGACCTGATCTTGAAGCCACAGTATTTATATGGCGAATCCAGTTGATTTTCTGCTCAATGGTAATCCCCAGGATGTTGATAGCGGGCATTTAGTAATGGTAATGTCATTGAATGTCTTGAGGTGATGGTTAGATTCTCTCTTATTGGATATGGTCATTGCCTGGCACTCGGATGGCATAAATGTTACTTATCACTTATCAGCTCAAGCCTGTATATTGTCCAGGTCTTACTGCCTATGGACATGAGGAACTTTAGTATCTGAGGCATTACAAATGGTTCTAAACATTGTGCAATTATCAGCAAGCATCCCTACTTATGACTTTATGAATGAGGAAAGTAATTGATGAAGCAGCTGAAGATGGTTGGGCCTAGGAGACTAACTTGAGGAACCCCTGCAGTGATGTCCTGGGACTGAAATGATTGGTCTCCAACAACCACACCATTTTCCTTTGTGCTAGGTCTGGCTCCAACCAGTCGAGAGTTTCCCCCTGATTCCCATTGACTTCAGCTTTGCTGTTGGGCTCCTTGGAGCCATACTCAATAAAATGCTGCCTTTATGTCAAAGGCAGTCACTCTCACCTCACCTCTTGAGTTCAGCCCATTTTTGGACTAAGGCTATAATGAGGTCAGGAGCTGATTAGCTCAAGTTGAACCCAAACTGAGCATCAGTGATCAGGTTATTGCTGAGTAAGTGTCACTTGATAGCACTATCAACAATATTTTCCATCACTGCTGCTATCTTTTCTCCTACTCAAACAACAAAGGGAAAAAAGCATCTCAGCTCTATCCACTGTTAAATACCACTGGTACTCGGGAATACTTGCTTTGCACCGATGCTCTTTGAGAAAGAGAGATCTCTTGGCACTGTTTTAAAGACAAGAACTGACTCCTGTCAGACCCATGCAGAAACTCTGGTTGTCTGTCTGCATAAGCTGTTTCAGCTTGTTTCTGTTCCCATTGTTCTCAGGCAAGTTTGCACTGCTTTAAAGACTGTTAATCTCTTTTTTATTGTACTGCAGAGAGCAAACTGCTTGAGTGGCGGTCACGATTTCATTCAGCCTAGAACTGAACTGCTTTCTACAAAATGCCTGATGTCTCAGCTCCACCCAGCATTTTACCAAGCTGAGATCACAGGGAATCTCCTTAATCCAAACAAAATTCCATTAGCCCAAGTTTTTTGCCATGGTTCAATTGCACCCCGGCACTCAAAATATACTTGTCTTTCAAACTAGGATTTTGTTCAAACATGATTGTAGCAATCACGCACACACTAACCCAGGCTTACTGCATCAACAACCTATAATACAACACATAATAATGATAAAAATCTTAATTATCACAAGTAGGCTTACATTAACGCTGCAATAAAGTAACTGTGAAAAGCCCCTAGTCGCCACGTAGGGGCTGGTTTAGCACAGTGGGCTAAACAGCTGGCTTGTAATGCAGAACAAGGTAAGCAGCGTGGGTTCAATTCCTGTACCAACATCCCCGAACAGGCGTTGGAATGTGGCAACTCGGGGCTTTTCACAGCAACTTCATTGAAGCCTACTTGTGACAAAAATCGATTATTATTATTATTCCGGCGCCTGTTCGGGAGAATTCAGAATGCCCAAATTACCTAACAGCGCATCTTTCGGGACGTGTGGGAGGAAACAGGAGCACCCGGAGGAAACCCAAGCAGACACGAGGAGATTGTGCAGACTCCGCACAGGCAGTGACCCAAGCTGGGAATCGGACCTGGTACCCTGGCGCTGTGAAGCCATAGTGCTAACCACTATGCGAGCGTGCTGCCATCTGAAATTCTACATTCATCATGATCTGACATGGCACCATATCAAATTATTTTTTGGAAATTCAAGTACACCACAGTTACAGGTTCCCCGGTATCCAAATTGCTTGTTGCTTCCTCAAAGAACCAGAACAAATTAGCTAAACATGATTTCACTTCACAAAATCTTGTTGACTCTGCCTGATTGCATTAAGATTTTCTCGTGCTCTGCTATAACCTGCTTTGGAATACATTCCAGAATTTTCCCAACAACAGATGTCAGGCCAACTGCTTTTTAGTTTCCAGTTTTCTGTGTTCACCTTGTTGAATAAAAGGCCGGAATTCTGCACAGCCCGAGTGGGTATGTGGTAGACACGAACGGTCGTGAAATGGGACGCAATGATGTTGGGATGGCATCCCGATGCCCTCATGCCACCTTATGATATTTGGATCGGCAGGGTGCGTGGAAGTCATAACCATGCCCACCGACAATTAAAGGGCAAATTAAGGTTGTTGAAGAGTAATTGACAGCGGTTTTGAGTGGTGCATGGATTTTTACACTCACTACATGGGACAGTCAGCCATGTGACCGTCACATTTTTCATTGATGCTACATCCATGGCGGGATAAAAGGCCCACAGGATGCTGGTAAGGTTAGAAGTTAGGAGTTTTGCTGTGAGTTGTTGGGATTTGGTGTAGAGGTGGTTTCTGGCATTATTTTGGAGTTTTGGAGAACTCGCTGGTTTTTAGGCATTTGTAGAGATTTTCTGCAGAAAGACCCCTTCAATGCTTGTGCAACTATCTGGGAAAACATGGGAATTGTGCACTCAGCTGGAGGGACCATTGGAGGATTTCCCTGAGTTCAGGTAACCATTGACCCAATGCATGTGCCCATTAAGATATCAGCGGGTGTCTTTGTCAATCAAATATCCCAGAAGCTGCCATGATGCCGACATTCTGAATCACTCTCAGGTGTCAAGGCTGTTCTTTGCACCAGCACACTTGAATGACTAACTAATGGGGGTCAAAGGCTAACTGCTGAAAAGATATCTGATGATGTCATTGAGACACCCAAGGACGACAGGCGAGGAGAGCTACAATTATTTTCATACTTCCAGAAGGGCAATAATTGAAGGGGCCATAGGTCTGCTCAAGATGGTGTTCACTGCCTGGACCACTCTGGGGGACCACTGCAATATCCTCCTGAACCCATCCCCTTATTGTGGTTGTCTGCTGGGTCCTGCACAATCTGCCTTTCACAAGGGGGGACCCACTGGAGGATGAAGAAAGCAAAGTTGTTCCAGAGGCCGCAGAGGACAATTCCAGTGGTGAGGAGTGACATTCTGAATTGAGGATATTCAGGAGAGGCGGGGAGACCAGGGTGATCTTGACACAGAAGACTTTCAGTTTGGAATCCAAAGTAAGGAGTCAAGGTGATGGCAAGGGAAATGCCCACTTAACTGATCGGTGCTGATGAGGCACTGCTGTTCAGCTTTATTCAAATCCCAACCTCTGAAGTAAACTTTAGCCTTTGTAGTCTCTTGCAATCTTTATATTTGTGACACGACTTCGAGTTCTCTTCGAGCACACAATGACCATTGCACATTATCTAACATTTTATTAATTGAAGCAACGATACACATGCCCCATTACACATGTGCCAAGCAGAAATGAATCACCCCTTATGTGATCATTGTGACTTAATTTTCCACTTGTGAGTGTTACATAAGACCATAAGACCATAAGACATAGGAGTGGAAGTAAGGCCATTCGGCCCATCGAGTCCACTCCACCATTCAATCATGGTTGATTTCAACTCCATTTACCCGCTCTCTCACCATAGCCCTTAATTCCTCGAGAAATCAAGAATTTATCAATTTCTGTCTTAAAGACACTCAATGTCCCGGCCTCCACCGCCCTCTGTGGCAATGAATTCCACAGACCTACCACTCTCTGGCTGAAGAAATTTCTCCTCATCTCTGTTCTAAAGTGACTCCCTTTTATTCTAAGGCTGTGCCCCCGCGTCCTAGTCTCCCCTGCTAATGGAAACAACTTCCCTACGTCCATCCTATCCAAGCCATTCATTATCTTGTACGTTTCTATTAGATCTCCCCTCAACCTCCTAAACTCCAATGAATATAATCCCATGATCCTCAGACGTTCATCGTATGTTAGGCCTACCATTCCTGGGATCATCCGTGTGAATCTCCGCTGGACCCGCTCCAGTGCCAGTATGTCCTTCCTGAGGTATGGGGCCCAAAATTGCTCACAGTATTCTAAATAGGGCCTAACTAGTGCTTTATAAAGCCTCAGAAGTACATCCCTGCTTTTATATTCCAAGCCTCTTGAGATAAATGACAACATTACATTTGCTTTCTTAATTACGGACTCAACCTGCAAGTTTACCTTTAGAGAATCCTGGACTAGGACTCCCAAGTCCCTTTGCACTTTAGCATTATGAATTTTGTCACCGTTTAGAAAATAGTCCATGCCTCTATTCTTTTTTCCAAAGTGCAAGACCTCGCACTTGCCCACGTTGAATTTCATCAGCCACTTCTTGGACCATTCTCCTAAACTGTCTAAATCTTTCTGCAGCCTCCCCACCTCGTCAATACTACCTGCCCCTCCACCTATCTTTGTATCATCGGCAAACTTGGCCAGAATGCCCCCAGTCCCGTCATCTAGATCGTTAATATATAAAGAGAACAGCTGTGGCCCCAACACTGAACCCTGCGGGACACCACTTGTCACCGGTTGCCATTCCGAAAAAGAACCTTTTATCCCAACTCTCTGCCTTCTGTCTGACAGCCAATCGTCAATCCATGTTAGTACCTTGCCTCGAATACCATGGGCCCTTATTTTACTCAGCAGTCTCCCGTGAGGCACCTTGTCAAAGGCCTTTTGGAAGTCAAGATAGATAACATCCATTGGCTCTCCTTGGTCTAACCTATTTGTTATCTCTTCAAAGAACTCTAACAGGTTTGTCAGGCACGACCTCCCCTTACTAAATCCATGCTGACTTGTCCTAATCCGACCCTGCACTTCCAAGAATTTAGAAATCTCATCCTTAACGATGGATTCTAGAATTTTGCCAACAACCGAGGTTAGGCTAATTGGCCTATAATTTTCCATCTTTTTTCTTGTTCCCTTCTTGAACAGGGGGGTTACAACAGCAATTTTCCAATCCTCTGGGACTTTCCCTGATTCCAGTGACTTTTGAAAGATCATAACTAACGCCTCCACTATTTCTTCAGCTATCTCCTTTAGAACTCTAGGATGTAGCCCATCTGGGCCCGGAGATTTATCAATTTTCAGACCTTTTAGTTTCTCTAGCACCTTCTCCTTTGTGATGGCAACCATATTCAACTCTGCCCCCTGACTTTCCTGAATTGTTGGGATATTACTCATGTCTTCTACTGTGAAGACTGACGCAAAGTACTTATTAAGTTCCTCAGCTATTTCCTTGTCTTCCATCACTAGATTACCAGCGTCATTTTGGAGCGGCCCAATGTCTACTTTTGCCTCTCGTTTGTTTTTAATGTATTTAAAGAAACTTTTACTATCATTCCTAATGTTACTGGCTAGCCTACCTTCATATTTGATCCTCTCCTTCCTTATTTCTCTCTTTGTTATCCTCTGTTTGTTTTTGTAGCCTTCCCAATCTTCTGACTTCCCACTACTCTTTGCCACATTATAGGCTCTCTCTTTTGCCTTGATGCATTCCCTGACTTCCTTTGTCAGCCATGGCTGCCTAATCCTCCCTCTGATAACCTTTCCTTTCTTTGGGATGAACCTCTGCACTGTGTCCTCAATTACTCCCAGAAACTCCTGCCATTGCTGTTCTACTGTCTTTCCCACTAGGCTCTGTGTGCTTCACATCTTGGTGCTTCACTTTCATTGTTATCTGTATTGGAGGCAGATTGCTGACTCCAATGCTCCATTAGCCGTGATGACCTTGGCGTCTGTTCTCTGATTGCCGGGGATCTGTGCAGGCCCCATAGGTCTTTTTTAGAGACCCCGCTTACATAAGGAGATCCCACACAGACGCCTCAGAAAAGAGACATCTGTCAGGAAGCCCCCCCCCCCAGGTAATAAACCCCTCTCTGGAAGCTAGAAAGTAGTCCAGACAGAATCAGTGAAAAAACTAACTGTTATAACACTCACCTGAGCAATACACCTGCTGACTCAGACACAGGAAGCTTCACCTGCCAATTCCTGGAAAGAAAAAAAACAATCAGCTCTCTATAAAACCCCACAGATCCTTGAGCTGCAAGCCATTCATTCATTTCCCTTACTAGGCTTTGATTGACAGCTTCCACACACACAGCTGTCAGCTTTGCTCCATTCATCCTCCTTTACAATGAGTAACTCTGATATGCTCGAACCGCAATTTTTATAAATATCAATCTTTAATTGACAGGTCCTGGACCACTTCAAACAGATCTAAATGCTTTCCAATCATCTCCCTTCACGCTTGAGTTATTTTGAAGTGGTCAACTGGAAATTGGCAGCACTTAATTCTGTCCTGCTGCTTTTTCTTGTGCATTATTTTTGGTCTTGGGTGGTTTTAGCATATCAAATGTTGCGCACGGTTGACGTTTAATCATGAAAATGAAATGAAATGAAAATCGCTTATTGTCACGAGTAGGCTTCAATTAAGTTACTGTGAAAAGCCCCTAGTCGCCACATTCCGGCGCCTGTTCAGGGAAGCTGTTACGGGAATTGAACCGTGCTGCTGGCCTGCTTGGTCTGCTTTCAAAGCCAGCGATTTAGCCCTGAGCTAAACAGCCAATCATTAGCATAGCAATGTCGCAGAAACGTGGGTGTTGAGTGCGCAGTATTCCTGTACATGAGCAGGAATTGGCTCAAGCGTTTAGTCAATTAACTTTGTTCTCTCGTTACCTTCAACGAATGTTTCATTATTTGTACAAAACATTCTGCCAGCCCACATGTGGCAGGATAATAAGGAGCAGATTGGGTGTGTTGAATTTCATTCTCCTTCAAGAAGTGTACAAATTCTTATGAGATGAAATGTGGCCCATTATTGCTCACAAATCTGCTGAAAATTTCCCCCAGTTTCTCAATTGTTTTCCCCCCTGATGTTGTCTTCATGATGGCAACGTCAGGCCAATTCGAGTGGGCATTGACTGGAATGAGAAACATACATCCTTCAAACGGTTTGGCATTATCAATATGTGCCTATTGCCAAGCCTCTTACATAGATACATAGATGCATAGAAGCTAGGAGCAGGAAGAGGCCTTTAGGCCCTTCGAGCCTGCTATGCCATTTATCATAAACATGGCTGATTATTCAACTCAATAGCCTAATCCTGCTTTCTCCCCATAGCCTTTGATCCCATTTGCCCCAAGTGCTACATCTAGGGCAGCACGGTGGCCTAGTGGTTAGCACAACCGCCTCACGGCGCTGAGGTCCCAGGTTCGATCCCGGCTCTGGGTCACTGTCCGTGTGGAGTTTGCACATTCTCCCCGTGTCTGCGTGGGTTTCGCCCCCACAACCCAAAAATGTGCAGCGTAGGTGGATTGGCCACGCTAAATTGCCCCTTAATTGGAAAAAATAATTGGGTAATCTAAATTTAAAAAAAAAAAAAAAAGTGCTACATCTAGCCGCCTCTTGAATGTCTTCAATGTTTTTGTATCAACTATTTCCTGTGGTAATGAATTCCGCACACTCACCACTCTGTGTGAAGAAATGCATCCTTATCTCTGTCCGAAATGGTTTACCCTGAATCCTCAGACTGTGACACACCCAGTTCTGGACACACCCACCATTGGGAACATCTTCCCTGCATCTACCCTGTCTAGTCCTGTTAGAATTTTATAAGTCTCTGTCAAATCCCCCCCTCATTCTTCTGAACTCCAGCGAGAACAATCCTAACCTCATCAATCTCTCCTCATATGACAGTCCCGCCATCTCTGGAATCAGTCTGGTAAACCTTCGCTGCACTCCCTCGAGAGCAAGAACATCCTTCCTCAGAAAAGGAGACTAAAACTGCACACAATATTCTAGTTGTGGCCTCACCAAGGCCCTGTGTACTTGCAGCAACACATCCCTGCTCATGTACTCGAAACCTATCGCAATGAAGGTCAACATACCATTAGCCTTCTTTACCGCTTGCTGCACCTGCATGCTTACCTTCAGCAACTGGTGCACAAGGACACCCAAATCCCTCTGCACACTCCCCTCTCGCAATTTACAACCATTCAGGTCTTCTGGCCATTCCCGCGGCTGTAATGGGGTTAAAGTCGGCAAGTCCCAGACCTTTGCACAAGGTGAACACATTCCCACCTTCTTCTCAATTTTGGCATCTAGTCCCAGCCCCCAAAAATAGCTTCTGGCTATCTCTTTCATCTTTACAATACCACAGTGGCCTTCGTGTAATTGATTTAATATATGTTTTCTTAGCAGTGATGGAATGATGAGACTCATTCCCCAGAGGAGACAACCGGCCTGTATGGATAATTCAAGTCTTTGAGTGGATTTAACTTAGGGTTTGCTCCTGAGACCTTGCCCTTAAAGCACCATGTGGCTCTGACAGTACTGGGTCGTTTCTGGTGTGCTTCTTACCTTGTTTTGTAGTCACAGGAGTGTTATCTGGCACAGCTGGCAGAGGTATTCACAGACATCTTTAACCTGTCCCTACTCCACTCCGAGGTCCCCACCTGCTTCAAGAAGACCACCATCATACCAATACCAAAGAAGAACCAGGCAACGCGCCTCAATGACTACCGGCCAGTGGCCCTGACTTCAGTTGTAATGAAGTACTTCGAGAGGTTGATCATGAATCACATCACCTCCATACTCGCAGAACGCTTTGATCCACTGCAATTCGCATACCATTGCAACCAGTCCACATCAGACGCCATTTCCCTGGCCCTACACTCATCCCTAGAGCATCTTGAAAACAAGGACTCCTACATCAGACTCCTATTTATTGACTACAGCTCCGCCTTCAACACCATAATCCTAGCCAAGCTCATATCAAAGCTCCAAAACCTAGGACTTGGCTCTCCACTCTGCAACTGGATCCTCGATTTTCTGACCAACAGACCACAATCATTAAGAATGAACATCAACACCTCCTCCACAATAGTCCTCAATACCGGGGCTCCGCAAGGCTGCATACTTAGCCCCCTACTCTACTCCCTGTACACGCACGACTGTGTGGCAAAACTTGGTTCCAACTCCATCTATAAGTTTGCTGACGATACGACCATAGTGGGCCGGATCTCAAATAACGACGAGTCAGAATACAGGAGGGAGATAGAGAACCTAGTGGAGTGGTGTAGCGACAACAATCTCTCCCTCAATGCCAGCAAAACTAAAGAGCTGGTCATTGACTTCAGGAAGCAAAGTACTGTACACACCCCTGTCAGCATCAACGGGGCCGAGGTGGAGATGGTTAGCAGTTTCCAATTCCTCGGGGTGCACATCTCCAAAGATCTGTCCTGGTCCACCCACGCCAAAACTATCACCAAGAAAGCACAACAGCACCTATACTTCCTCAGGAAACTAAGGAAATTCGGCATGTCCACATTAACCCTTACCCACTTTTTCAGATGCACTATAGAAAGCATCCTGTCGGGCTGTATCACAGCCTGGTATGGCAACTGCTCGGCCCAGGACCGCAAGAAACTTCTGAGAGTCATGAATACCTGTGGTCCTGTGGAAATCAGGCAGCATAATCAAAGATTCCTCCCACCCAGCTTACTCACTCTTCCAACTTCTTCCATCGGGCAGGAGATACAGAAGTCGGAGAACACGCACGAACAGACTCAAAAACAGCTTCTTCCCCACTGTCACCAGACTCCTAAATGACCCTCTTATGAACTGACCTCATTAACACTACACCCTGTATGCTTCATCCGATGCCAGTGCTTATGTAGTTACATTGTATATCTTGTGTTGCCCTATTATGTATTTTCTTTTATTCCCTTTTCTTCCCATGTACTTAATGATCTGTTGAGCTGCTCACAGAAAAATATTTTTCATTGTACCTCGGTACACGTGACAATAAACAAATCCAATTCAATCCAATCTACTTGCTCGATGTAAAAAATGGTTCTGTTCACCTGTTAACTATTTGGTAAGGCTACCTGGGAGAGTTCATCTACATTCCCATGAAGCAGTGACTGACGATACTTGATCGCAGATGTGTATGCTGACAAGAGCAATGCCCACCTCTCCATCCTGGCTCCCAGCGATTAATGGAGTCCTGTTATGAGGTCTAAGAATCATTGTTAGTGGCCGATGGTCCGTTGATGAAGTGAATTTCTCCCATATAGAAATTGGTAGAACCGTTTATGTCAAAAGTGATTCCTAGGGGCTTCTTTCTCTACCTGCACATAATTGGTTTTGGCCTTATTCAAGGTCCTGGGGCGGCATGGTGCTGCAGTGGTTAGCACTACTGCCTCATGGCACCAAAGACCCGGGTTTGATCCCAGTCCTGGGTCACTGTCTTTGTGGAGTTTGCACATTCTTTCCGTGTCTGCATGGATCCCCACAACCCAAAGATGCGCAGGGTAGGTGGATTGGCCACGTTAAATTGCCCCTTAACTAGAAAACAAAAGAATTGGATATTTCAAATTTTTATAAAAATTCATGGTCCTGGAGGTGATGGCTATCGGCTTCTCTTCACCTGTTGGCATCATGTAGGAAACCACCGCACCAACCCCATTGGGTGATGCGTCACATGCCAGCTGCAGGGGTAAATTTGGTTCAAAATATGTCAGGAAGTCTGACTTGATTAGCGCCTCTTTGGCTTGCACGAATGCTCTCTCACATTGACCCACCCACTCTCACTTTTTATTTTGACACAGTAAATTGTGCATGGGTTTTAGAATAGTAACCAGATTAGGGACAAACGTTTTGTAGTCATTTACGAAGCCGAAGAAAGATTGAAGTCGGTTCACATTCTAAGCTGCGGGTGCCTCAGTAATGGCTTTGACTTTCGGAGTACAGTTATGCAGTCCTTTGGTGTCGATGACACGTCCCAAATAGTCATCTGAAGATTGGAAAAATTCACATTTTTGTTTTCGGACCCTTAATCCATAATCTTCTCTGGAGTGTGGCAATTAGTGTGGAGACGTTTGACCTCATTTTTTTCCAGTAACCAAGATGTAATTTAAGTAACACTGGATTCCATCTAATCCACTTAAAATTTGGTCCATTGCTTGTTGGAACAACACTGGAGCGGAAGTGATACCAAATGGTAATTTTATATCAAAATCATCCTTTGTGTTTCACAATTGTCAAGAACTGTTGTGAATCTGGATCCCATGTTCATTTGAAGATATGCTTGACTGAGGTCAATTTTACTGCAACTGTACCTCTATCCAACCCTGCAAATAAGTCATCAATCAAGGGCAGAGGGTATTGATCTGCACACAGTACAGGATTAATAGGGATTTTAAAATTGAAACAAATGCATACAGATTCGTCTTTCTCATCATGGGTATGATTGACGTGACCCAATCACTCATATTAACCGGTTCAAGGACTCCCGTTTGGAGCAGCCGTTCGAATTGTGCCTCTACCTTGGCTCTGATTGCATGCAGCACTGACCTAGCCTTTCAGCATCCCGCCTGACTTTCTCCCTTGATCTTCAGATTTTCTGAGATATCCTTCATGCTTTCCAGCTCACTGTTTAAGGCAATGGCATCTTTCTTCATTTATTGTATTTGGCTCTTGCTTTTTGCAACTTTTGTCAGAAGCCTGTTTCTTTTTCCAACAAGCACATTCAATTTGGCCCTTCCTGCCACAATTCCTGCACTTTACAAAAAGTAAATTTAGAGTACCCAATTCATTTGTTCCAATTAAGGGGCAATTTAGCGTGGCCAATCCACCTACCCTGCACATCTTTGGGTTGTGGGGGTGAAACCCATGCAAACACGGGGAGAATGTGCAAACTCCACACGGACAGTGACCCAGAGCCGGGATCGCACCTGGGACCTTGGCGCTGTGAGGCAGCAGTGCTATCCACTGGGCCACCGTGCTGCCCTACAATTCCTGCACTTGACGTCTTTGCACCAACAATCTGCTGCTGAGTGCCTGATTTTGAACACCTATGGCAAGAGCAAGTCTGTGTTCAGATTTCGGCGGCAGCTTGTGAATTCTTGTGCTCGAACTCAACTGTTGAGTTTTGCTTAAGGGCAGGGTGCTTTCGGTTAACAACCGTTTTTTAATAGCTTCGCTCCTTAAATCACAGACTAATCTATCTCTGATAGTATCGTTAAACACATCTCCGAATTTGCAGTGTTCAGCCAGTCTTTTCAAGGTAGCTACAAACTGTGCAATCGATTCATCTCCTTGTCTGTTGCACTTACGAAACCTAAACCTTTCTGTCATGACTGAAGCTTTTGCTCATCAGTGGCCCTGCAATATTACTACTATTTCATCGTAGGTTTTCATGCCTGGCTTTTCCATCTGTACCAGACTCCTCAGAAGATGAAATGTTCTCCCCCCATTATGCTCAGGAAGGTTGAGACTTTTTTTTTAAGGGGTAATTTAGCGTGGCCAATCCACTTACCCAGCACATCTTTAGGTTGTGGGGTCGAAACCCACGCAAACGCGGGGAGAATGTGCAAACTCCACACGGACAGTGAACCAGAGCTGGGATCGAACCTGGGACCTTGGTGCCGGGAGGCAGCAATGCTAACCACTGCGCCACCCTGCTGTCCTAGGTTGAAACTTTTATACCTATCGCTATCTTGTACGCTTGAACAGAATAGTCCAATCTCCCTGTTTACGAGCTCCATCGGTCTGTAATCTCATCAAATGATCCCACGGTGTCAAAAACCCCTGTCATTTTTCACTATGGAAAGACCTGCATGTGCACGGTATGCCACTAATTTTTAACTCAACCTTGCTTCATTTATTCCCGTAACAAGGCGTGCGATCAGCCTGTTTTCCTTTCGCATTTTACAATGCCCCCAGCTCTAAATGTGTTGTTACAGGGTACTTGCTACTCACTGCTACTGATTTAATTTCGGGCAGAGCACGTGGTGAGCTTCTTTCCAAAGTTGTTTTCTTCGGATTTCTCGATGATTTTTCGGTTCCTCCGGTGACTGCAACTGTTATTTCTCAGCCCCATCACCAGCATTCCTGTCGCGACGATCTTAATTATTTATTTTCCTTTTCAGGTGCCTTCGAACATTGTTCACCTACCTCGTCGCCAGTTCCTATGTGGTGATTTTTAAAATAAATCCACAGGCCTCAGAGGTTTAAAGAAACTAAGAGCTTTATTCAGGAGATGTTACCACTACAGGCTGTTGTATTGCACTGCCCCCCGTTTGTCCACACAAATGGTCAATAATGTCATGTGATTGGTCTCTTCAAGCGCCCCTGTTCCACTGCAAGGATGCGCGTGAGGAGACACCAGGAGTACACAACAGTACTGTGTACAGTTTTGTGGCTGAACACTCCACCATCGGGATTCTCCTTTTTGCCAGCAGCCCGGGGGTTTCCCAATGCTGTGGGGCTGCGCCACAATTCACCAGCCAGCGAAACAGAGATTCCCGACTGCGTGCTGAGCCAGAAATATGGGGCAGGATTCTTCGAGCCTCAGCGCTGAAATTGCAATCGGTGCGGGGACGGAGAATGGGCGTTGATGCTGAAATCTGGCACGATGCCACTACCGCGATTCTCCGATGCCCGGAGAATTTCCGCGAATCGCGCCCCCGGCCTAAGCCGCGCGGGTAGGGGGGTCATTGACAGAGGCCCCCATGGCGATTCTCTGGGGACAACTGCCGAGTTCCTGCCGGTTCTAACCACATTTTGCCTGTCAGGAACGGCCGATGGCGGCTGCGGGCTCAGTCTGCGACCGCCCTGGTGCAGAGCGGGGGGATCCTTCACCGGGAGGGGTGGGCCTCACAGACGGCCAGGGGTGCGTTCGGGCAGCACCGATCCGCCGGCGTGCGATCTCGGGGGCGCCTACATTTTTGGTGCTGCTCCGCAGTCTGAGTCCGCAATCGCATACGGCGCGGCCGCCGGAGGCCGCCGCTGTGCACATGCGCGGACCTCCGACCAGACGTGCAGCCAGAACTGAGACAAGCACTCCGGGGCCCTGCTAGCCCCCTTGAGGAAAGTCCAGAGTGAAACACACCCGTTTTGGCGCTGGCGTGGGGACACAGCCCTATTATTGGAGAATCCGCCCTTGGGTTCCTTAGTTAAGAAAGGATATTACATTAGAAACTGTGCAAAGAAGGTTCACTTGACTGGTTCCTGGAATGAAAAGGCAGCCTGAATAATAAGCTCCGAAAATGCAGACGCACCGACATATCTTATCGGGCATGAAGTTGTTGGACCAGTCTGGGATAATAAGGTTTGTAATCGGAAGCCCACCCATAACATACAATTTGAAGGTAATGGGCTAGTTGTGCTCATTGAAAAGGCAATCGACTGCCATAATACATGCAGCATGAAATGAAATGCTTTCAGAGTAGGATTTACGGCAGCTGTATTTCCCATTTTTCACCAGGTAGGCTGTAACGATGGGTTGTCTGAGGGCAGAGTTAAATCTTGGCTCATTGGTGTTCTTTGGTAGCTGGAAGTGCTTTGTGGAAGAAGCTGATGTACACTGAGTTAAAGTCATGATTTTAGAACCTGAAACCTCATGCAGAGAGGTCCATTCTACATTGCTCTGCCAAAGAGGCCAGAGAGGCCCTTTAAATTAGGACAATTGCTTCAATCCAGGTCACGGTCAAGGAGCTCCAACATCAGATATCCCACCCTACTGCTCTGATTGGGCAGGATGCTCTCAGCCTGTGGCTATAAACCCATCCAGCATCCTGAATTGGCCCATTGATTCTTTACTCTTTGTCTTTGGGTGCTGAGCACTCCCAGATAGAATGTCCACATGCCTTGCCAGCCTGCAGTAAACTCAGCCTGCTATCTTGTGAGGAAAGGTTGGGCCGGTTGGGCCTGTATCCATTGGAGTTTCAAAGAATGAATGGTGTTCTTACTGAAACATGTAAGATGCTGAGGAGACTTGACAGGGTGGTTACTGAGAGGACATTCCTCCTTGTGGGAGAGACTAGAACAAGGGGACACAATTAAAAAATAAGGGGCTTCCCATTTCAGGCAGAGATGAGGAGATTTTTTTTCACTGTTAGAGCGTTGTTAGTTCAGGAAACGAAGGGTCGTACACGCCCCTGTCTGCATCAGTGGTGCTGTGGTGGAGATGGCTGACAGCTTCAAATTCCTTGATGTAAACATCACCAACAATTTGTCCTGGTCCACCATCTTCGACATTACAGCCAAGAAAGCACAACAGGGCCTATACTTCCTCAGGAAATGTGGTATGTCTGCAATGTCTCTTAACAATTTTTACAGATGCAATTTAGAAAGTATCTCATCTGGCTGCATCACAGCTTGGTATGGCAACTGCTTGGCCCAAGACAATAAGAAACTACAGAGAGTCGTGAACGCAGCCCAGTCCATTACGCATAACTGCCTCCCAACCATTGACTCTGTATGCACCTCCCACTGCCTTGGGAAAGCGAGCAGCATAATCAAAGACCCCTTCCAATTGAGTTATTCTCTCTTCAAACCTCTTCCACTGGGCAGAAGATACGGAAGTCCGAGAACTCGCACCAACAGATTCAAAAACCGCTTCTTCCCTACTTTACCAGACTTCTAAATGACTCTCTTGTGACTGAACTGATCTTTCTACCCATCTTCTCTACAGTAGCACTATACTCCGTATACTGGTAGCACGGTAGCATAGTGGTTAGCACAAATGCTTCACAGCTCCAGGGTCCCAGGTTCGAATCCCGGCTTGGGTCACTGTCTGTGTGGAGTCTGCACGTTCCCCCCGTGTGTGCGTGGGTTTCCTCCGGTTTCCTCCGGGTGTTCCTGTTTCCTCCCACAGTCCAAAGATGTGCAGGTTAGGTGAATTGGCCAGGTTAAATTGCCCTCAGGGTCCAAATTGGCCTTAGTGTTAGGTGGGGTTACTGAGTTATGGGGATAGGGTGGAGGTATGGGCTTGGGTAGGGTGCTCATTCCAAGAGCCGGTGCAGACTCGATGGGCCGAATGGCCTCCTTCTGCACTGTAAATTCTATGAAACTTCACCCAATGTCTATGTGTATTCACATTGTGCATTTATCGTATGCCCTACGTTTTTCATGTATGGAGCAAACTACCTGGGCTGTACGCAGAACAATGCATTTTACTGTACCTCGATACACGTGACAATAAATCTAAGTCTAGTCTCGAGGCTGGTTCATTGAAATTTTTTTAAAATTTAGAGTGCCCAAATTTTTCCAAATAAGTGGCAGTTTAGCGTGAGCAATCTACCTACCCTGCACATCTTTGGGTTATGGGGGTGAGACCCACACAGACACGGGGAGAATGTGGAAACTCCACATGGACAGTGATCTGGGGCCGGGTCCTCAGAACTGTTAGGTAGCAGTGCTAACCACTGTGCCATTGTGTCACCCTCATTGAATATTTTTAAGGCTGAGTTAAATAGATTCTTTTTTTAAATAATATTTTTATTCAAGGTTTTTTACATATATACACAAAATATCGGAAGAGCAACAGTAGCACAGTGGTTAGCACTGTTGCTTCACAGTGTCAGGGTCCCAGGTTCGATATCTTCTTGGGTCACTGCCTGTGCAGAGTCCACACATCCTCCCCGTGTGTGCGTGGGTTTTCTCCGTGTGCTCCGGTTTCCTCCCACAGTCCAAAGATGTGCAGGTTAGGTGGATTGGCCAGGCTAAATTGCCCCTTAGTGTCCAAAATTGCCCTTAGTGTTGGGTGGGGTTACTGAGTTATGGGGATAGGGTGGAGGTGTGGACCTTGGGTAGGGTGCTCTTTCCAAGAGACGGTGCAGACTCAATGGGCCGAATGGCCTCCTTCTGCACTGTAAAATTCTATCTATGGGTCACTGTCTGTACAACGTCTGCACATTCTCCCCACGTCAGTGTGGGTTTCCTCCGGGTGCTCCGGTTTGCTCCCAAAAGTCCCGAAAGATGTGTTTGTTAGGTGAATTTGACATTCTGAATTCTCCCTCAGTGTACCTGAACAGGTGCCGGAATGTGGCGACTAGGGGATTTACACAGTAACTTCATCGCAGTGTTAATGTAAGCCTATTTGGGTTGGGTTGGGTTGGGTTCGTTTATTGTCACGTGTACCGAGGTACAGTGAAAAGTATTTTTCTGCAAGCAGCTCAACAGATCATTCAGTACATAGGAAGAAAGGGGAATTAAACACAATTCAAGAAAATACAAGAAAATACATAATAGGGCAACACAAGATATACAGTGTAACGACATAAGCATTGGCATCGGATGAAGGATCCAGGGTGTAGTGTTAATGAGGTCAGTCAATAAGAGGGTCATTTAGGAGTCTGGTGACAGTGGGGAAGAAGCTGTTTTTGAGTCTGTTCGTGCGTGTTCTCAGACTTCTGTATCTCCTGCCCGATGGAAGAAGTTGGAAAAGTGAGTAAGCCGGGTGGGAGGGATCCTTGATTATGCTGCCCGCTTTCCCCCGGCAGCGGGAGGTGTAGATGGAGTCAATGGATGGGAGGCAGGTTTGTGTGATGGCCTGGGCGGTATTCCCGACCCTCTGAAGTTCCTTGCGGTCCTGGGCCGAGCAGTTGCCATACCAGGCTGTGATGCAGCCCGATAGGATGCTTTCTATAGTGCATCTGTAAAAGGTGGTAAGGGTTAATGTGGATGGACATGCCGAATTTCCTTAGTTTCCTGAGGAAGTATAGGCGCTGTTGTGCTTTCTTGGTGATAGCGTTGGCGTGAGTGGACCAGGATAGATTTTTGGTGATGTGCACCCCTAGGATTTTGAAACTGCTAACCATCTCCACCTCGGCCCCGTTGATGCTGACAGGGTTGTGTACAGTACTTTGCTTCCTGAAGTCGATGACGAGCTCTTTAGTTTTGCTGGCATTGAGGGAGAGATTGTTGTTGTTACACCACTCCACTAGGTTCTCTATCTCCCTCCTGTATTCTGACTCGTCGTTATTCGAGATCCGGCCCACTATGGTCGTATCGTCAGCAAACTTGTAGATGGAGTTGGAACCAAGTTTTGCCACGCAGTCATGTGTGTACAGGGAGTAGAGTAGGGGGCTATGTACGCAGCCTTGCGGGGCACCGGTAGTGAGGACTATTGTGGAGGAGGTGTTGGTGTTCATTCTTACTGATTGTGGTCTGTTGGTCAGAAAATCGAGGATCCAGTTGCAGAGTGGAGAGCCAAGTCCTAGGTTTTGGAGCTTTGATATGAGCTTGGCTGGGATTATGGTGTTGAAGGCGGAGCTGTAGTTAATAAATAGGAGTCTGATGTAGGAGTCCTTGTTTTCGAGATGCTCTAGGGATGACTGTAGGGCCAGGGAAATGGCGTCTGATGTGGACCGGTTGCGACGGTATGCGAATTGAAGTGGGTCAAGGCTTTCTGGGAGTATGGAGGTGATGCGCTTCATGATCAGCCTCTCGAAGCACTTCATTACAACTGACGTCAGGGCCACTGGGCGGTAGTCATTGAGGCACATTGCCTGATTCTTCTTTGGTACCGTTATGATGGTGGTCTTCTTGAAGCAGGTGGGGACCTTGGAGTGGAGGAGAGATAGGTTAAAGATGTCTGTGAATACCTCTGCCAGCTGGTATGCGCAGGCTCTGAGTGCACGACCAGGGATCCCGTCCGGGCCTGTCGCCTTCCATGGGTTCACTTTCAGGAAGGCCGATCTGACTTCGGAAGTTGTGATGGTGGGTATGGGTAAATTATGGGCTGCTGGGGCACTCAATAGCGGATTGTTGGTTACCTGCTCGAACCGAGCATAGAATGCATTAAGTTCATCGGGGAGGGGTGCGCTGCTGCCAGAGATACTGCTCGGCTTCGCTTTGTAGCCCGTTATGTTGTTTAGTCCTTGCCCCAAACGCCGAGAGTCTGTCTGTGACTCTGTCTGTGACTCTAGCTTAGTTTGATATTCTCCCTTGGCATCTCGGATTTTGTGGTAATATTTGTGGGATATTTGTGACAATAATAAAGATTATATTGTATTATCTAAACAGTCACAAACCCCCATCTCCCCCGATGAGTTAGATTCTTGAATGATGAGGGAGCCTATGGGAGTAGGAAGTAGGATGGAAAATGAGCCTGAGGCCATAATCAGATCAGCCATGATCTTACTGAATGGTGGAACAAGCACGAGGGGCTGAATGGCCTCCTCCTGCTCCTAATTCGTATGTTCACATGTACATATATTTAGCAGACATTAGCACCTGGGACTTTCATGATTTGTCATGCTCATTTATCATCTAGATGGTGTTTACACTGGAATCATCAGCAAGAGGCTGTAGGTAGTACCTGCTAATCCCACAATCATTTTTAAACTCTTTGCAAAATGTATGATTTATAGTTTTACTACAGCAGAAGTTAATCTGTAATCCTCTGAGTGAAAACCTTTGTTTCCCAACGCATATCAGATATTGTAAAAACACAGAAGCAAGTTTTAATTATATGGAGATCATCGCTGTTTTGGAACACAAGGGAAGTTAAAGTCCAGAGCAAATTTTACTTTAGTGACGCGCATTGCAAATTACTCAGCAGCTTGTGTTTTTGATACCATCAAGTTATATATATTTTGGAACAACTTTTACTCCACCGTTAATGTTCAACAATGATATTTGCTTCATTTCTCGTCCTGCAATACGACTTTGGAGTGAAGATCAACACTAAAATCTGATTTGTAGTTTTTATTTGCCAATTCCTCCAGATAATTGTTTGGGGTTAGATGTACTTTCTGTTCTGTTTGATATATCCAGGATATGTCTGTACAGATCGTTAGTTCTCACAGATGTTACATGAAAGAGATTTCGAAACCAAAAGAGTTCCTTTCGGGTAGAGTGTGTAGAAGTGTATCATGGTGACAGAGTACTTGTTCTCACACTGCATTGACCTTTGTTGCAGAATGATCCATCTAGGTGGTATTTAGTACTGACACCAGAGGGCAGTTGAACTTCGTTGATCTGAAATGCCTCTGCCAGGTAGATTGGTATATGGTTAAGGGGCTATCACACAATCTTACTTAACCCCCGGGTTGGATTTTTAAGCCAGCTGTTTCAGATCTCCCCCTCAAGGCATTTGCAGTCGCACCATCATGGAGCAATTGCAGGATCACGACAAAGTTTCTTGGACATCCAAATCTTTTAAAAAAATAAATTTAGAATAAAATTCCAATTAAGGGGCAATTTACCGTGGCCAATCCACCAACGCTGCACATCGTTTGGGTTGTGGGAGCAAAACCCACGCAAACACGGGGAAAATGTGCAAACTCCACATGGACAGTGACCCAGAGCCGGGATCAAACCTGGGACCTCGGCGCCAGAGACAGCAGTGATAACCACTGCGTCGCCATGCTGTCCCGACATCCTAATCTTGACGCCCATCAAGCTACATCACACTTTATGTCACAATGCCCGAAAGATGAGGCAGAGAAGCAACAGAGAACCATCCCACTATCTCATGGGATATACTGCCCCACGTGATCAAAGGTCTGTGGGTCGAGAATTGGCCTATTTAATCACATGATGACCCACGGCAGAAACCTGCGTCCCTGAGCAAATCCCATTCCCTGCAATGAGGGATAATGACGACGGTGATGACAGAATGATTCTTATATTTATCACATAGTGTGGGCCACTAATTAGGATGTGGTTTTCTTTACACAGGTAGAATGTTGTCAGGCACCAAATGATTCCCAGCATAATTAAAGAGGCTTTGTATGATGGAAATGATTGGCTAAAAGGGATGATTTAATCTACACCGAGGCATATCAAATGAATAGCATTCAACTACACAAGATTAAGACTAGGAAACACAGCCAATTTAAACAATAGGTCCATTCAGTGTTCATTGCCTCCAGCTATAGAGTATTTTTGTGATAGGGAAGTGGGAGGGAGGGCAGTGGGAACCTGGTCTAGGATTATTCTGTGTAAAACATTCAGGTTCTGAGGCTAAATGCACATGTCTATTTAGTGCTATATTGCTGCCAATTTCAGCCCATCTAAATGGTAGAGCTCTCCCAAGGTGCTGGAAATTAATATTACAGGATATCATTTCCATAAGTCTGTCCATTTCCATAGGGTTCACTTGACATTGATATTTCCAACAATCTAAAACTGTTTTTTGGCACAGTTGCCTCCCGTCCCTGAAACACAATTTAACACAAGATTAATCAGCAACTTTGGATGATATCTATCACAAAACTGCTGTTTGCATTCTACGATTAGTTGCAGACTCCAAAGAATTGCAGAGTTCAATGCCAATGATTGAATGTGTGGTCCCGGTTCGACTAATTGATGGGAAACAAGACTGTTTTTATTACCACTTTAATAGGTGGGAGGCACGGAACTGTGCCCCTCTCAATCTAATACCAGGCGAAGGAAACAACTTTCTGTTCCCTGTGGTAATATGAGTTGTGTGGGGATAAATTTTCATCCCTCGTTGAAGCAGTAGATGGAGACAATAAGCTTGCATCCTTGGTACTAATTGCAGGAACAGGACTGTGCAGCTGGTAAGATATAACTTCAATTCACTAATAAATCAAGAATATAAAGATGAGGTAGGAGATATGAGTTTGCGTCCCTGGCAATAAGAGGACGTGGAGGAAATCAGCCTTTGTACCTGGTAGTCTAATACTGATTAGTATTAACTCCCGTTCCCCAGCTAGTCCACAGAGGATGGTTTACTGCTCTTGCTTTTTGGATTCAAAAATGGTTTTACAACCAGTTTTCCTGGCCTGAAATCAAACTTGAACACTAATCTCTTCAGACTGTCATCAGATGACGGGTGGAAACATGTTCCATTCCCCTGCACCATCATCCCCCACATTAATTAAAGTTGAGATATGTAACAAGCGTGGCCTGATGCCATTTTTAAAACAAATTTTCTACAAGAATATCTGACAACGTCTCTCTTCTCACAAGCATTTAAAGGTGAATGTTGGCAATGCATTTGCTGCCTGACAAAATGCCAAGATGCTGCTTTGTAAACGAATTTAGTCCAGACACGTACAGGTTTTATTATTTAGTTAAAATAATATTTGAAGTGGCTTTCAAAGATTTCTGAGGCTTCATGCTCTGCTTTTGTAATTGAACAAGTAGAAAACACAAAGGTTACAGTGCTTTTTATTGCATGATAGATCTTGTTAAGATTTCTTCAACCAGTTGCACAATCGTCTGATTCTTGACTAATTTGTTTCTTTTTTAAAAAAGCAGTGTGTGTTTCCGAGGTTACCAAAAGTTATGTGGCACAACTATTATGAAACGTTTCATGTTGAAATATTTAATCCTTTTGTGCTTCTCTGAACAAGATTTGGAAGATGTACAAGCAGATTTTAACGCTCCCAAGCGGGCAGCTTTGCAGACAAGGTGGCCTGTAAAATGCCATGTGTGCCTTCCTTGGTGTTTACCCGCCTCTGAAAGAACCAGTGGTCATAAAAACGCCCTATCAGGACAAGACTTTTCTTTCTTTCCTTCAATTATTACAGCAATATTTTAATAGTTATTTTGCCCAGCTCAAATTTATGTTTTCTGTCATGCTTCAGCAAACACCTGTTGGCAACTACAGCCAATAGGATTTGATCAATGTCCGATGCTGAGATGGTTGTTTTCAACTAATGCAGTTGGAGGGACTCAACAATTGGCCTCAATACCCCTGTTATTTCCCTTGGCTAGCCAGAAGCCCCTGCTGCAAGTGTATATAGTGTGTGGAGGTCAAGTAAGTACAAAACTGGGCTTGGCTTAAATATCCCCGGTATAAGTAGCTGCCAACATTCACCATCAAGGTTCATATATGAATGATGGTCATTGGGACGAGGTAATGAAAGGCAGCCAACAGCATGCAAAACCATAGTTCAGCAAAGAGTCAAGGCATTTGGGAGTGGAGAGAATAAAATTGATGAGGGAAAATAAAGGAAAACAGTAAACGCACTGAAACAAAATAAGATTTCTATTTTTAATAGTACCTCTTGCAACCTCAGCATGCCCCAGAGAATTTTACAGCCACTGAAGTACTTTTGAAGTGCAGTCACTGTTGTAATGTAGGAAACGCAGCAGTTAATTTCTGCAAAACCTCACAAAGAATATTGAAGTAATGAGCGGATAATCTGTTTTAGTAATATTGGTGGAACAATAAATATTGGCGCAGACGTCATGGAGAAACCTCTGTTCTTCATCACATTAGTGGAATTGGGATCTTAGAGGAAGTTGGAAATTCTTCATAATGACCACTCTCAAAGCTATCCCACAAATGAACTGATAAAAACACAGGATATAAATGGTACGGTTATCAGTCACGCTCATATGCATCAGGAGCTGGTCAGACAACGGATAGTAGTGAAGAATCCATTAAATCAAGGGGGAAAAAGCTGAGTGCTTTTAGAGCCTGCAGGGCTACATGTCATTTTACTCGGTCATACATGGGATCAAAATTGGAGTAAACAGCGAAAAAGTTCTTGTTGAAGCAAGACTGATTAGTCCCATACTTTCTCAGGTCAAGGCCGCAATGGAATGGAGGCCTTGGTTTAATTATTCCTGATAATGCAGCACTCCCTCAGTACTGCACCAGACTGTCAAGTATATTTTGCCCTCTGAACCACAGGTTTCTGAATCAGAGGCAAGTCTGTGCCACTGTGCCACAGTTGACACCGTATTATTCTCCCTGTTTGCGGTACTTGTGCTCATGTATGTTAGAAAAGTAAACTCTTCTTTTCCTTTTAAAAATAAATTTAGAGTACACAATTTTTATTTTCAATTAAGGGGCAATTTAGTGTGACCAATTCACCAAACCAGCACATCTTTTGGGTTGTGGGGGTGAAAGCCATGCAGACAATGTGCAAACTGCACACGGACAGTGACCCAGGGCCGGGATTCGAACCCGGGTCCTCAGCGCCGTAGGCAGCAATGTTAACCACTATGCCACGTGCCACCCTAAATTCTTATTTTCAATTGTAATGTACAGATCTGTAGGTAGAAAATTAAGTGCTGTGGAATGTATAATCTAAGGCTATGTCAAAAAATATGAAACCGGCGCACTCGTAGGAAACCCACGCAGACACGGGGAGAAAGTGCAAACTCTAAACAGTCGCCCAAGGCCGGAAATGAATTCAGGTCCCTGGCACTGTGCGGCAGCAGTGCTAATCACCGTGCCACCCATATTTAGTGACCCTCCTTAATTTATCAGGACTGACTCCTTGGAGTAAGCAGAATATTGCTGTGTGGAGTATGGTTTTGGCTTTGAAGCTGTTGCACAATGTGCAATAAATCAAAGGAAATACATGTTTGGGCTCTAAAAGCCTGATACATAGAAAGGATGAAAGCAACCTATTTATTAATAACTCCTCCCATCACTTTGCAGATTAATGGGATAGCTTGATGGGGTGTTAAGTGGCGATGTTGGATACGTGGATAAAATGATGTCTTCCTGATCAGCAGATTCAGCTGTCAGTAGAAAAAATTACCAAGACTGAGATTTCACAACAGTGAGTTCCGTTGTCAACCCATTTAACGATAGCAAGATACTTTGTCACTAATAAAATGCACCGAATAAAGGTACATTCAACTAGCTTCCAAAATATGGTTTACAGACAATTGTGGATGTATGTATTATGAGTCTGAGGTGCAGCATTTTTACCAGTCTATAGAGTAATGTGTATTGCCATTCTATACGTTAAGATTACATGGGATTATGTAGGATGTATTATAAAGAAACCGACCAATTGGCCTTGCCAGTCCATGTCAGTGTTGGCACTCCACTCGAGATTCCTCCCAATCTTTCCACTCTAAATCACCATGCAGCCACCTACCCCATTCTCCCTCAAATTTATTTCAAACAGGCCCTGTGGAGCGATTTCCATTTTCCTAGCTTTCATTGGGTAAATAAGTTTATTCTGGATTTCCCTATTCGATTTCTTGGTGGCAATCCTATATTGATGGCCTTCCCCACAAGAGGAAATATTTTTCTCATATCTACTCCATCAAAACTTTTAATTACTTGGGATCTCTGTTAGGCCATCTCGGAGCCTTCTTTTCTCAAGAGAAAAGAGACCCAGTCTTTCCATTGTCTCCTCATATGTATGCCAAGTTTTTCTGCTATTATTCCTCTTAATTTGAACTGCATCCTCTCCAGTGCCTCTCTATTCATTTTATAATATAGTAACTAGAATTGCACACAGAACTCTAAATTGGTCTAACCAAGGTTCGATATAGATTTAACATAACTTCCCTGCTTTTCAATTCTATTCCTCTAGAAATAAAGCCTCAAGGTTGCTTTGATTTTTTTATGACCTCACCAAGCTGTGGCACAGCTTTTAGTAATTGGTGTACTTGTACTCCTGGATCCCTGGGCGGAATTCTCCGGTCCCGCAAAAAATCGGGAAGACCGTTGTGAACTCGGCCGAGTTTCACGACGGCCTCGGAGGCCGCTCCTCTCACCTTATTCACCCCCACCCCGGGGGCTAGGAGCGGCGCTCCGTAACTCTCGGCCGCCGGGCCTTGACGCTTGCATCAAGGCAGCGCGCCGAGAATGACGCGACGGCGGCGCCTAAGTGACGTCAGCCACGCATGCGCAGGTTGGCCGGCTCCAACCCGCGCATGCGCGGCTGATGTCACGAAGGCTGACGGCTCAAACCCGCGCATGCGCGGTTGCCATCTTCCCCTCCGCTGCCCCGCAAGACGTGGCGGCTTGATCTTGCGGGGCGGTGGAGGGGAAAGAGTGCGTCGCTTTGAGACGCCGGCCCAACGATCGGTGGGCACCGAACGCGGGCCAGTCCCCTCCCGAACACGGCTGTGGTGCTCAATCCCCTCTCTGCCCCCCACAAGCTTCAAACGAGCATTTGGTGCCCATGTTCACGACGGCAGCGACCAGATGTGGTTGCCGCCATCGTGAACCTGTTGTTAACGGCAGGCCGCTCGGCCCATCCGGGCCGGAGAATCACCGGTCGCCGCGAAAAATGGCGAGCGGCGATTCTTCCGAGCGGAGGTGTGGGAGAATCGCGGGGGGGCACCAGGGGGGGGGGGGGGGGGGCCGTGTCGTGAGTCGGCCGGCCCTCCTGCGATTCTCCCACCCGGCATGGGGAGCGGAGATTCGCGCCCCCTTTCTTTCTCCACCCAACCTAGACTTGCACCTTCCAAGTAATAAGTGATTTCCCAATCCTACCAAAATGCAATTCCTCATGTTTCCCTGTAATCAACTTCATTGACCAATTATTTACCCATTCTGCAAGTTTATTGATGCACTCCTGTAATCTGCTGCAGCCCTCCTCAGTATTGACTATCCCCCCACAACGTGGTGTCACCTGCAAATTTAGAAATTGTCTTTTTTATTTCAAAGTCCAAACTGTTATTGTAAGTTGTGAGCAGCAGTGGTCTCCATGCTGATCCTTGTGGGACACCACTTCCCACATTCTGCCACTTTGAATAACTACCTTTTACTCTCATTCTCTACTTTGAAGTCAACTAGCAATTTGATTGATTGATTAATTGATATTTATTGTACCGTAGTACAGAGAAAAGTATTTTTCTGCGGCCAAGGGAACTTACACAGTACATACGTAGTCGACAAAGGAATAATCGACAGAGTACATTGACAAATGGTACATCAACAAACAGTGATTGGTTACAGTGCGGAACAAGGGCCAAACAAAGCAAATACATGAGCAAGAGCAGCATAGGGCTCAGTGAATAGTGTTCTTACAGGGAACAGATCAGTCCGGGGGGGAGTCGTTGAGGAGTCTAGTAGCTGTGGGGAAGAAGCTTTTCCTATGTCTGGATGTTCGAGTTTTCAGACTTCTGTACCTTCTGCCTGATGGGAGGGTCTGGAAGAGGGCAAAACCCGGGCATGAGGGGTCTCTGACAATGCTGTCTGCCTTCCTGAGGCAGCGGGAGGTGTAGACAGAGGGCGGGATTCTCCGTAGCCCTTCGTAACGCGGGTTGCCTGCGAGAAAAATCGGTGTTAATGACTCCGGCGTCGGGGCCTTCTTTAAGGCCGCTATTCTCCGTTCCCGGAGGGGCTAGCAGCTGACTGACGCGTATCGCGTCAGTCATCACCAGCTGCGGAAGTGGTGAGACCCGGCGTCTTTTGGAGGATAAGGAGGGAGAGAGACAGACCCGGCTTTTGGGGGGGTGTGGTGGTGTTCCGGCATTTGGGGGGGGTGGTGGTGGTGTGTTCCGGCATTTGGGGGGGGGGGGGGTGGTGGTGTGTTCCGGCATTTGGGGGGGGGGTGGTGTGTTCCGGCATTTGGGGGGGGGGTGGTGTGTTCCGGCATTTGGGGGGGGGGGGGGTGGTGTGTTCCGGCGTTTGGGGGGGGGGGGGTGGTGTGTTTCCCGGCATTTGGGGGGGGGGGGGGGTGTGTTCCGGCATTTGGGGGGGGGGGTGGTGGTGTGTTCCGGCATTTGGGGGGGGGGGGGGTGGTGGGGTGGTGTGTTCCGGCATTTGGGGGGTGGTGGTGTTTCCAGCACTTTGGGGGGGGGGGTGGTGGTGGTGGTGTGTTCCGGCATTGGGGGGGGGGGGGTGGTGGTGGTGGTGTTTTCCGGCAGTTTGGGGGGGTGTGGTGTTCCGGCACTTTGGGGGGGGGGGGGGTGGTGGTGTGTTCCGCATTTGGGGGGGGGGGGGGGTGGGGGGGGGGTGGTGTGTTCCCCCGGCAT